>NW_028320695.1:0-69721 GCF_062004578.1 Staurois parvus
GGGTTATGGAGAGCAGGTTTCTTTGGGGGCGGGGTTATGCAGAGTAGGGGGGGGCTTTGGGGGCGGGGTTATGGAAAGCTTCACACAGATTTTTACCTCCCTGCAGAGAATCCACGAATGTTTAAAAGAAAAAAAAAAAATTTAAACTTTCTGGTTTTAGAAACAATCTCCCCCCCCCCTCCCACGGTACAATACAGTGAATTCTATACCAACAATAGAGCTTAGGGGGCAGGGATATGGAGAGCGGAGGGGGGCTCTGGGTGGGGTTATGGAGAGCGGAGGGGGGCTTTGGGTGGGGTTATGGAGAGCGGAGGGGGGGCTTTGGGAGTGGAATTATGAAAAGCTGAGGGGGGCTGTAGGGACTGAGGTATGGAGAGTAAAGGGGCATTGGGGGCGGGGTATAAAGCTTGTGAGGCAGGCGGAGATATGGGGGGGGGGGGGGATGTAACAGGCGGGGTTCGGGAAGGTGTGGGGGATGGTTATATTAAGATTTATGAGGATTCTGGAAATGAGGCCATGGAGGTTTATTGGGACTTTAGGGTTGGAGGGGGACAATGGAGGTTGGGATGAGGTTGGGGGAGGTTGAGGGACCATGGAGGTTGGGGGGGGGGGGGGGAAACTATGGTGGTTGAGGGGGAGGTTGGAGGGGGACCATGGAGGTTGGTGGGGGGGCATTGGTGGTTGAGGGGGGGTTGGAGGGGGACCATGGAGGTTGAGGGGGGGGGTACATGGAGGTTAGAGGGGGACCATGGAGGTTGGGGGGGGGAGGTTGAAGGGGGACCATGGAGGTTGGTGGGGGGGGTTTGAGGGGGACCATGGAGGTTGGTGGGGGGGGGGGGGAGACATTGGTGGTTGGGAGCGCACTGCAGTGAAGCTATTACTGTATCCATGTTGGGTGGAGCTCCGATTCCCTGGGGAACAACCAATGGCTGTGCATTTTGGAGGAGGAATTTACATTGAAGCGCATTGTGACATCACAGGGATGTTATCCAACCATCTTACTGGCCGTTCACATAGAATATACAAGATGGAAACCACAGGGGATGGAGTGTATGCAGACTGGGGAAAGGTGATGAGGGATCTGGGGGGGCTCTGGTGGCCCAACTGTGAAGGATAGGGAGGGCTCTGGGGTTGGACCCGTGGAGGATAGGGAGGGCTCTGGGGGTTGGACCCGTAGAGGATGGGGAGGGCTCTGGGGGTTGGACCCGTGGAGGATGGGGAGGGCTCTGGGGGTTGGACCCGTGGAGGATAGGGAGGGCTCTGGGGTTGGACCCGTGGAGGATGGGGAGGGCTCTGGGGGTTGGACCCGTGGAGGATGGGGAGGGCTCTGGGGGTTGGACCCGTGGAGGATGGGGAGGGCTCTGGGGGTTGGACCCGTGGAGGATGGGGAGGGCTCTGGGGGTTGGACCCGTGGAGGATGGGGAGGGCTCTGGGGGTTGGACCCGTGGAGGATGGGGAGGGCTCTGGGGGTTGGACCCGTGGAGGATGGGGAGGGCTCTGGGGGTTGGACCCGTGGAGGATGGGGAGGGCTCTGGGGGTTGGACCCGTGGAGGATGGGGAGGGCTCTGGGGGTTGGACCCGTGGAGGATGGGGAGGGCTCTGGGGGTTGGACCCGTGGAGGATGGGGAGGGCTCTGGGGGTTGGACCCGTGGAGGATGGGGAGGGCTCTGGGGGTTGGACCCGTGGAGGATGGGGAGGGCTCTGGGGGTTGGACCCGTGGAGGATGGGGAGGGCTCTGGGGGTTGGACCCGTGGAGGATGGGGAGGGCTCTGGGGGTTGGACCCGTGGAGGATGGGGAGGGCTCTGGGGGTTGGACCCGTGGAGGATGGGGAGGGCTCTGGGGGTTGGACCCGTGGAGGATGGGGAGGGCTCTGGGGTCGTTCCTGTGGAGGAGGGGGACGTTTGTGGAGTATGGATAGGTTCAGTCTGTGTGCAGAGTGCGTTATCTGGAGGTTTGTGTGTGGGAAAAAAATCTATAATTTCAGTCCCACACATAGAATATTCCTTGGGTTCACCATTGGTGACGTTCCACCCGTGTTTAGGGTCTGTATCCCCAGACAAATAATACGGGAAGAAATGTCCCCGAACTATCTGTCAGATTTTAAAACAGTGTGGCCGTTCAGGGCTCCGCCCACACGGCCGCGTCATTCATTCACAGACTACCGTGAATGAATGAACCTCGAGTCCCGGCAGCCTTAGCAGCTGTCAGCCTGTAGTCCTCAATGAACTATCACAGCACTGAGGAGCGCCATGTTAGTTTTTTGAAGCTTCCTATCAGAATATCCGCTTGTACACCCTCCCGCACATCTCCGCACGCCTCCCGCACTCCTCCGTACGCACGCCTCCCGCACGCCTCCCGCACGTCTCCGTACGCACGCCTCCCGCACGTCTCCGTACACCCCCCTCCCCGCACGTCTCCGTACACCCAAACCCCCCCCCCCCCCCCCATACATCTCCGTACGGCAATCTGTTACTCTGACAGGCCTGCAGGAGACCGGCATGACACCATAGATCCATAGATCTACTGATCGCTGGTGTAATGCCTTCCAGGCTCCTGCAGACAAAAATAATAAAAGCACTTTTTTTTTTTAACCTGTAAAAGAGAGCGCATGTATTATTTTTGTCTAAAAGGTGAACTTCTCCTTTAACCAGAGCCCTCCTCAGCCCCGACCCTGGACACAAGTGTAATGACTCACTCCTTACAGAAGGGGGCACACTTTGTAGTTAAAGTATTTCTGTCTATTCTGTTCCCTGGCTAGGGAAGCCTGTTTTGTTACTTGAAAACTTTAATAAAAAGATTGAAATATTATAAATCTCTTTTCTTCCAGGTGTTCTGTCCATTCTGATTCCCGTGGAATGTTCAGGGACGGTGTATGTCCGGACCGGAGGAAACCTCACTGGTTGTATGCCGTGTCTTCACCCTGATGACACCCTGGAGCTGTACAGAGAGTGCGGAGGAATGGACAAGGAGGGTCTCTTGCTGATTCTCTGTCACAGTAACTCTAGTAAACGTTCTAACCCCAGAATCCTCCTGGACACAAGCAGCCAATGCTGGACTTTGCCAGATGGCGGGAGGAATGATTCCTGTCTGTATAGGATCCATTATCTCAGCGCTGGGATTCCAGATCACATGACGGACATCCGAGTTCTGGGTAAGAGCCAATAGGCACCACCGTCCTCCCCACCCGGCATCGTCTGTAGGTCAGGGTACGTCTAGTCGGTGTCACTCACCTGGACCCGTTCTGTAATGCTGAAGACGTTTCACTGTTCAGACAACATCACAGAACGAGCCCATTGTAATGAGTGTCGGGAACAGACCTCGGCATTTATAACCACATGGGTCTCACTGTTGCTGCAAGTTTAGACCTGTATCTAATCTGCTGCTCCTTTGAAAAGTGATCAGAGTTCAGACAGCCTTTCAGAGGTGATTAACAGGCAGGAGGTGATGACACCTCCACCACCTGTTTTAACCCATTTTTGTCAAACGTGCGCTTGCGGCTCTTCCCTGCAATGGGTTGCATTCAGCGTGCTTGCTGATGGCAATATGTTGGCTTCATACACCCAACCCCCCCATGTTCTGCTGAAATTACAGCCACATGTTTTTACCGCTCCGCTGATACACTGCAGCAGGATGGCGCAGGCAGGCTCCGTCACGGACATATGTGATTGAGCCTGTTGTGTATTAGTGCGGCATGCTCCTCTGACTGCTTTGTCCATCAGCACAGCGGATCCGGTAACCAGGAATCGTGATTGGTCCTAGCGATCACATGATACCAATGGCTTTCTATTCATGAACCGCTTGCTTACTATTGTGATCTGAGATTTGGCCCAAATCAATGACATGATATCTGGCTACCTGTACCATGTGATTGGCTATAGTGTACAGAAACCTCTGCTCAACCCTCCATGGTGACACTGAGCTGCGCCTCACTAGTCCTATGATGGCGCTATACTGCGCTGGGGACATTATGATAAAAAAGATAAAAAATTGATTAACCTCCCTAGCGGTCTGATTATGTCCATATTTCTGTGCTCAAAGCGGTACATTTTTTGCATGGAAATATGTTGTTTTTTTATTGTTGTCCTGTAATTCTTAGGAATAACTCGCTGAAATCTGTCCGAACAAGAGTCTAGTAAACATCCCGGGGATGATAAAATTTGAAACCCGAAATCATAAATTATAATATAATCATAAAAAATAATAATAAATGTAATTCAATAATATAATCAAACCAAAAACACTGAAATTTGAAATATAGCGCCAAGTTCGCACATCGCTGAGCAAAGTCGCAGAATCGTTTTCAGTGTCTGATGAGGAATTTCCCCCACCAATCATTATCACTCAATTCTGCAAGTGGTTCTGATTTACTATCGCTGTTCTCTAGCCGGTCTAAAACCGCGTCTGACCTAAAGGGACGCTTTTTGGACGCCATGGACGTTTCTCAGTTTCCAGGCAGAAAGAACAGTAACAATGCAGGCAGGGCGCCGGACAAAGCACTCGGGACAAAATGTATGTGAAATGGTTTGATACAGGAATGGAATACGATCAGATATTAGTGTAGTGAATGTAATAAAATATATAATAAAAATATATATATATATATATATATATATATATATATATATATATATATATATATATTTATATATATTAGAATTTTTTATATATTTTTTTTGAGCCTGAAAAGCATTGCACCAGCAATCAGAGCACTCGATATCACTGGGAACTACCACCCAACATTTGTAAAGGATTGATTCGTTCACAGAACTCTGAGACTGGATGACGTGGCCATGTGGGCGGAGCCCTGCACAGCCACGCTCTTGTCAGAGGGATAGCTGGTACAGGGAAGTTCTCCCCGTGCTGCTGTCACACACGCGGCTCGGATCTGCATTCTGCGGCGATGTGACTCACGTGTGCATGCGCAGACTAGGTGAAGATGGAGGCTGTGGGGAGCCGTGACCGTGCGGTGCTGGAGGGCTCTGTAGGCAAGTCTGTCCTAGTGTGCAGTGCATACTAGTACATTATGACTTGAACCTGCTGGGGTGCCTAGTTCTTTCATCTTCTAGCCTGACTGTGCTCCTGCATGTTTTCGATCGGAACATATTAAAGCGGTAGTGAAGTAGGACCGGGCAAAACTCCACGCAGGGAGAGTAGACGTCTGCTTGAATGACAGAGTAGGCTAAGACGTAATCGGCAGTATCATGACATTTCCACACAAAGTAAGTCCAGTATGTGGGGAATTCCCCAACTAGAACATCAGAAGAGGTGATATCAATGAAAGTATTGCAACGTGATTGGTTCCCATGTGCCCCTCCCCAGACCTAGCTCGGGACTCACTCGGGGGGAGATAGTCGCCAGTTGGGCTGCCTGGTAGTACGTAGCAAAGTGAGGAACACCTGGAACCCCCCCCCCCCTCCCTCAAAAACAGCTTGGACCTGTGTAGTCGCGGGTGAGTTGCACCCCATATGAAATTTGAGACTGCATTGCAATATTCATTAAAAAAAAAATAGGGATGAGAAGTGGGAGATTGCAAAGTAGACCATTTGGACAGCAAAGTGGAACAAGTGAGCTAGCTTTAAGGGCATTGGAATGACTGGGTAGCCAGATCACTCGCTGTGTTCTTTCATAACTGAAGCATAGTAAACTATTGGGGGTGGGGGGCTGTCAGGTTGGCTGTATGGGGGCCCATGGTTTCTCACAGCAGCCCTGGGTGGAGGGGGGCATAGATTGGTACCTGGGCACTGGATAACCTTGCGCTATCATTGCCCACAAACTATTCCAAATCAAGTGTTTGTTAAGCCTAGTAAAACCAAGTGGTAGCAGGTCATGGCCGCCGGCTCTGAAAGCTGCTGAGCAGGGGCGGACTGACCATTTGGAAACTTGGGCACTGCCCGAGGGCCGGGGTCAGTAGGGGGCTCCATGAGATGCCGCTGGTACCTTTTTCATAGGCTTTTTTGAGTTTGGGCAAGGACACACGGGCCCCATGATCCCCTATTGCCCGGTGGCCCCATGAGTTGTCAGTCCGCCCCTGTTGCTGAGTGAATGTAGAGTATAGAGTTTTGACGACTTTACGTTGCTGTGATATCTCACACACAGGCCCATTGCATTAGAAAAATAAATAGGGGTTTCAAACGTTGATATCTCTCAACATGTTCTTGGACAATCAGCATCTGCCTTGACACATTACATAGTTATCAGATGATAGTAACTATGTTACCCATATGGCTGTATTTGCTGGGGTGTGTTCCTGATACTCATTACAGCTGTGTTGGGAGTCGTGAAATATCTTTAACATTCTAGGCCAGGGGTGGGCAGCTGTGGCCCTCCTGCTGCTGGTGAACTACAAGTCCCATCATGCCTCTGCCTTTGGGAGTCATGCTTGTAACTGTCAGTTTTGCAATGCCTCATGGGACTTGTAGTTCTGCAACAGCTGGAGGGCCACAGTTGCCCACCCCTGTTCTAGGACAAGTCTAGTTGATTGGGACAAACTACTACTAGATGCTCCTGACTCCATTGTACTCTATGGGGGAAATTGAATAGAGAGGACTGCATGTAAGAGTGTCTGAAGATTGCTTGACTAATGATCAGTGCTGATGAGCTAGCACTCTTTTCCATGTATCTGGGCTCTGTGTTGGTGACTTATGACTTCTGATCATTCCAGATCCGGTTCTCATCTCCAACATCACCAGTAATGGCAGCCGGCTGGGTGAGGACATGGCGGTGAGCGTCCAGTTCTCTGGAGAAGAGAGCGCTGTGACCTGGGAGGTGGACGGGAAGCCTCTCCCTGAAAGATACCGGCTGATAGATGACAATTGGACGCTGATTATCCCCAGTGTGCAGAGAGACGACGCCGAGAGGAGATTCCGGGTCAGGATCACCAACCCGGTCAGTAATGACACCCAGGAATTCCAGCTGGAGAGCAGAGGTGAGAGGGGCAAATACTGGGGTAATGCACTGATCACAGGGGTGTGGAAATTTTTGAAAAAAACTACTTGTCCAGGGACTAAATCAGTGCGCCAATCTACTTGTCCAGATGAAGAAAAGAAGAAAATTTTTTTAACCAAAACCGTATTGAAATCACAGATGATTTTAAGACTGTTTTAAAAACAAAAGGGGTTTTATGGCGACTTAAATGTGTAACATTGCGCTGTTTATCTCCTCCCATTTTTATTTATTTTTTTATGTCGCATGATATTACTGCAAAATTTCAGTAAAAATACAAGTTAATTTTAGCTCACAAAAAAAGCAATAAATTACCCTATTTTTTTTTTTTTTGCATAGTATAATAGATGAAGTTGCATCGAGTAAATAGATATCCAACATGTCAAACCTTAAATGTGCGTGCGCTTGTGAAATGGCGACGAATTTCAGTACTCGAAATTTTCTATAGGTGATGCTTTTAAAGCCTCTTATAGGTCATCAGTGTAGTGTACGGAGGAGGTCCGGTGCTAGAATCATCGCTCTCATCATGGCGTGCGCAGCGATATGTGAAATGTGTATTGTAACTGACATTTACATGCGTAGGCGCCCCAGCGTGTGCTTTTATGTTTGTGCGTATATGTAGGGGGGGGGGGGGGGGAGATATGTTCTTCTGTGTAACTTTCATTTTTTAATACAGTGAGGAACAGAAGTATTTGAACCCCCTGCGATTCTGCAAGTTCTCCCACTTCTCCATCATGGAGGGTCTGACATTCACATTGCAGGGGATTCCCACTCTGAAGACAGAATTCAGGGAATCACATTGTATGATTTGTAAAGAATGTATTTGTCTCGCACAGCTGAACAGAAGTATTTGAACCCCTGAGAAGATCCGTGTTAATATTTGGTACAGAAGTCTGTGTCTGCAATTACAGAGGTCAGACGGTTCCTGTAGTCCTTGGCCAGGTTTGCACTGCAACAGGGATTTTGGCCGACTCCTCCACACCGATCTCCTCTAGATCTGTCAGGTTTCGGGGCTGTCGCTGAGCAACACGGAGTTTCAGCTCCCTCCAAAATGTTCTATTGGATTTAGGTGTGGAGACTGGCTAGGCCACTCCAGAACCTTGATATGCTTCTTACGGAGCCACTCCTTGGTTCTCCTGGCTCTGTGCTTTGGGTCGTTGTCATGTTGGAAGACCCAGCCACGACCCGTCTTCAATGCTCTGACTGAGGGAAGGAGGTTGTTGCTGAAAATCTCACCATAAATGGCCCCATTCATCCTCTCCTTAATACAGTGCAGTCGTCCTGTCCCCTTCGCAGAAAAGCACCCCCAAAGCATGATGTTACCACCCCCATGCTTCACAGTAGGGATGGTGTTCTTGGGATGCAACTCATCCTTCTTTTTCCTCCAAACACGATGAGTGAAGTTTAGACCAAAAAGTTCTACTTTGGTCTCCTCTGACCACATGACTTTCTCCCATGCCTCCTCTGAAGTTTGCCAATGACCATCTGGATGATCCAGATGGGCCTGGACATGTGATGACTGGAGCAGGGGAACCTTCAGATGGGCCTGGACCCCTTGCTGTTTCTCAGGGGTTCAAATACTTCTGTTCAGCAGTGCAAGACAAATACATTCTTTACAAATCATACAATGTGATTTCCTGAATTGTTTTTAAATTCTGCCTCTGAGTGGGAATGCACCTACAATGTGAATGTCAGACCCCTCCATGATTTCTAAGTGTGTGTGTGTGTGTATATATGTATATATGTATATATGTGTATATATATATATATATATATATATATATGTGTGTATATATATATGTGTGTATATATATATATGTGTGTATATATATATATATGTGTGTATATATATATGTGTGTGTGTATATATATATGTGTGTATGTATATATATATGTGTGTATATATATATATGTGTGTGTATATATATATATGTGTGTGTATATATATATATGTGTGTGTATATATATATATGTGTGTGTATATATATATATATATGTGTGTGTATATATATATATATGTGTGTGTATATATATATATGTGTGTGTATATATATATGTGTGTGTATATATATATATGTGTGTGTATATATATATATGTGTGTGTGTATATACATACATACATACATACAGTCAGGTCCATAAATATTGGGACAGTGACACAATTCTAACATTTTTGGCTCTGTACACCACCACAATGGATTTGAAATGAAACGATCAAGATGTGCTTTAACTGCAGACTGTCAGCTTTAATTTGAGGGTATTTACATCCAAATCAGGTGAACAGTGTAGGAATTACAACAGTTTGCATATGTGCCTCCCACTCCCACTTGGACCAAAAGTAATGGGACAATTGGCTTCTCAGCTGTTCCATGGCCAGGTGTGTGTTATTCCCTCATTATCCCAATTACAATGAGCAGATAAAAGGTCCAGAGTTCATTTCAAGTGTGCTATTTGCATTTGGAATCTGTTGCTGTCAACTCTCAAGATGAGACCCAAAGAGCTGTCACTATCAGTGAAGCCATCATTAGGCTGAAAAAACAAAACAAACCCATCAGAGAGATAGCAAAAACATTAGGCGTGGCCAAAACAACTGTTTGGAACATTCTTAAAAAGAAGGAACGCACCGGTGAGCTCAGCAACACCAAAAGACCCGGAAGACCACGGAAAACAACTGTGGTGGATGAGCGAAGAATTCTTTCCCTGGTGAAGAAAACACCCTTCACAACAGTTGGCCAGATCAAGAACACTCTCCAGGAGGTAGGTGTATGTGTGTCAAAGTCACCAATCAAGAGAAGACTTCACCAGAGTGAATACAGAGGGTTCACCACAAGATGGAAACCATTGGTGAGCCTCAAAAACAGGAAGGCCAGATTAGAGTTTGCCAAACGACATGTAAAAAAGCCTTCACAGTTCTGGAACAACATCCTATGGACAGATGAGACCGACATCAACTTGTACCAGAGTGATGGGAAGAGAAGAGTATGGAGAAGGAACTGCTCATGGTCCTCAGCATACCACCTCATCAGTGATCATGGTGGTGGTAGTGTCATGGCGTGGGCATGTATGGCTGCCAATGGAACTGCTTCTCTGGTATTTATTGATGATGTGACTGCTGACAGAAGCAGCCGGATGAATTGTGAAGTGTTTCGGGAATATTATCGGCTCATATTCAGCCAAATGCTTCACAACTCATTGGACGCTTCACAGTGCAGATGGACAATGACCCAAAGCAGACTGCAAAAGCAACCAAAGAGTTTTTTAAGGGAAAGAATATGGAATGTTCTGCAATGGCCAAGTCCATCACCTGACCTGAATCCAATTGAGCATTTCACTTG
Source organism: Staurois parvus (assembly GCF_062004578.1). Taxonomy (NCBI): domain Eukaryota; kingdom Metazoa; phylum Chordata; class Amphibia; order Anura; family Ranidae; genus Staurois; species Staurois parvus. Next base: position 10,279 of record NW_028320695.1, read on the forward strand.
CTGAAGACAAAACTGAAGGGAAAATGCCCCAAGAACAAGCAGGAACTGAAGACAGTTGCAGTAGAGGCCTGGCAGAGCATCACCAGGGATGACACCCAGCGTCTGGTGATGTCTATGCGTTCCAGACTTCAGGCTGTAATTGACTGCAAAGGATTTGCAACCAAGTATTAAAAAGTGAAAGTTTGATTTATGATTATTATTCTGTCCCATTACTTTTGGTCCCTTAACAAGTGGGAGGCACATATGAAAACTGTTATAATTCCTACACCGTTCACCTGATTTGGATGTAAATACCCTCAAATTAAAGCTGACAGTCTGCAGTTAAAGCACATCTTGTTTGTTCATTTCAAATCCATTGTGGTGGTGTATAGAGCCAAAAATGTTAGAATTGTGTCCATGTCCCAATACTTGTGGACCTGACTGTATATGTGTGTGTGTGTGTTTCTCTCTCCAGTTTAGGTTAGAACAAGTCAGAGGTGTTGTTAGCCGTGTACAGAGATACTTTCAGTCTCAGACATTTTACTTCATCACATTTTTATCGCAGGTTATGAACCATATGGAAGGAATCGAGGCGTCACGGCTGGTATTGTTGTTGGAGATGTCCTAGTAATAATGGGGGCGATTTACCTGATCCTTCTGGTGAGTGATGTGACTCTCTGTATACTATTGCTGTGATAATGAGCGGCCCACTGATGGTGGGGGGGGGGGGGTTATATTGTTTATATCGCAGTACACTCCTTATATTCAGTGTATTGGCAGACATTTCATTTTCCAGAGCGAGTATTTTTGGCCATGAATGGTTTTTTGCGTTCTATGATCTGGCACTGTTTGGTGCACTGAAATGACAATTCTGGTGCTGAAACTGAAATGTTTGCGTATGTGGGGGGTGTTGAGGCTCAAATATTTTACTTTTTAATGTGTGTTTTTATGAATTTATCTTTAAAGCCGAGTTCCAGTCATTTTTGTGTTCTTTTATTAAAGGTCAGCAGATACAAAAACTGTATCTGCTGACTTTTAAAATACAGACCCTTGCCTGTCCCTCGGTCCTGCGGTGTCCTCATCACAGCTGGTTTCGCCGTCCATCTTCTCTCCCCAGCGCCGGCATCTTCAGTGTGGGCACCCGGCTGTGACAGCTTGTGGCTTCACAGCCTGGTGCCCACTGCGCATGCGCTTGTTGCACCGCACCTTCTGATTGGTCCAGCAGTCCCCCCCCCCCCCCACCAAAAGGTACCAATATGGCAGTGGGGAGGAGGCAGATAAGCAGAGCTTCCGCTTTACGTTTATTTATTTTTTTATGTGATGGCATAAAAGTGACAGGTCCTCTTTGTAGGGGGGGGCAGTGTGTGCAAGGAGGGGGCAGGAGAGGAGCAGTGTATACAGAGAGGCTCCCTCACATGCAGCCACTAAATGTCATTACCGGTTTTTAAATGAAATTTCCGGATTTTTTTTTTTTTTTTCCTTCACTATAGCCCCAAGAAGGAGCGGTCATTCACCCTGCCGCTTAAGTAAACAAAGGGGTGGGGGTCACAGTGACTCCGCCCCTTTGTTTACTTTAGCGGCGGGGCGAATGACCGCTCCTTCTCAGATGTATAGTGAAGGAGAAATTAAAGCCAGAAATTGCATTTAAAAATCGGAAACTACATTTTAGTGGCTGCAAGTGAGGGAGCCTGTCTGTATACCCGGCCTCCCCTCGCTGTATACCCGGCTCCCCTCCTCTCCTGCCTTTCTCTGCCGCCCCCTCCATCTGCAGTACACTCAGCCCCCCAAAACCCCCCTGCCAAATAGTCCACCCCTCATTGGGGCCGGGCCTCATCAGCACCTGTATCGGCTCACTTTTTTTCCTTTTTGGTGAAGTACCGATTTATGTTTCGGCCGCTGATGTTTCTGTGCATCTCTACTGTTTGATATTATTATTTGTGTGTTTTTTATAGCACGGCACATTTTTTTTCTTATGTTCATGTAGTTCTCATTAACCATTTCCTGTGCGCCCTACAGCAGAAATACTGCTACAGGGTGGCCATTTGCGGCTGCCAGTCACCATGTCCCGGCTGGTGATTACTCACCGGCGCCCGGTCATTGCCAGGCATCTCCAGGGAGAACTGTTTGTAAACAAAACCGTTCTCTTCCCTGTCAGCTCCTGCACACTGCTTTGCATGGCTCTGCACTGCACTGCCATCCAGAGCAGTATGCTTACAATGAAGCACACAGTCACAGCCTTTAGCAAAACTGCACACAGTTAACCCTTTGATCTCCCCAGATGTTAACCCCTTCCTGCCAAGTGCCATTAGTACAGTGTAAGTGCTTTTTCTTAGCACTGATCACTATTGGTGTCAGTGGGGATGTCAGTGATACCAAGTCAGTTCAACCCCCCCCCAAGTTGCAGAATGCCTGCTGTAGTCCCGCTACAAGCCGCTGATCGCTACCATTACTAGTAAAAATTAAACAAAAAAAAAAAAATCCCATTATCTATACCGCCATTTGTAAACACTTGAACTTTCACGTAAACCAATAAATTTTATATGTATTGGGTTTTTTTTTTTTTTTTGTAACCGACACGGAGCAGAATTCATTTTGGCTGGCGGTGGTACCATATGGTGGAAGGTTGCAGTAGATCAACCATAAAGAGTGTTTGTTTTCTTTGAGGGTTTCCTATACCATCATCTGACATGTCCTTCTTCTTTTTTTTTTTCTTTCATATGCTCAGAAATGTTCCAGAAATGTGATCCCAGAAACTACGACACTAAATGGTAAACCATACGGATCTGTGCCAACCATTCCGGAACATGAGCCTGTGCCACTGTCACCGAGAGATGAGCCTGTGACTATCATAGTACAGAATGGATCTGTGCCCACCATTCCGGAACATGAGCCTGTGCCGCTGAGAGATGAGCCTGTGACTATCATAGTACAGAATGGATCTGTGCCCACCATTCCGGAACATGGGTCCGTTCCCACTGTCGCTGAGAGATGAGCCTGTGACTATCATAGTACAGAATGGATGTGCCCACCATTCCGGAACATGAGTCTGTGCCGCTGTCACTGAGAGATGAGCCTGTGACTATCGTACAGAATGGATCTGTGCCCACCATTCCAGAACATGGGTCCGTTCCCGCTGTCACCGAGAGATGAGCCTGTGACTGTCATAGTACAGAATGGATCTGTGCCCGCTACAGCCCCGCGGCAATGGAGAACCTGTGACTATCATAGGACATAATGGGTCTGTGCCTGCTGTCACTCCTGGCCAATGGATCTGTGCCCTTCATGGTACATAGTGGGTCTGTGCCCTTCATGGTACATGATGGGTCTGTGCCCGCTGTCACTTCTGGCCAATGGATCTGTGCCCTTCATGGTACATGATGGGTCTGTGCCCTTCATGGTACACGATGGGTCTGGGCCCTTCATGGTACACGATGGGTCTGGGCCCTTCATGGTACACGGTGGGTCTGTGCCCTTCATGGTACACGGTGGGTCTGTGCCCTTCATGGTACACGGTGGGTCTGGGCCCGCTGTCACTCGGGGTAACAAGCCTGTGACTATCACTGCACATAATAGACCTGTGCCAGGTGTTGGCCTCAGAATGGATCCGATGCCACCATTGCCCAGACTGGAGATCCTGTCACTCACAAGTCTCTGCATGAGGCAGACTTACCTGTAGCCAACATGTCATCGTATCCAGGCACTGGAAGAGATTGGAGAAATGTATGTTGTACTGTGTACAATGTGAAGCCGTATACCCGGTATTAGCGATGGTCAGCTTGAAAACTAAACTCAACTGTGGCCCCGACCCTTCCAGAAGCTTCACCATTGCAGCACATCTTCAAGCCTTGAGGTGGATTGCATCAAGTTGGCAGAACACACCTCGATGCCCATACATTGGTGTTGGTGGCAGCAATAACCCCTCAAAGCATTGATGTCATGGATACAATATAGTTTGATTATTAGGGAAATGTATGGTTCTTAAACTATTTCTTTTCTTCTTATCTTTGCAAAAAAAAGACTTGAAAGCATTTGAAGGAGACCAGAGCTCTGCCAGGTAGGCTGGATACTAAAACTCCCTTTATTGCTAAATTCTACCTTTTTACCTGGCAGAAAAAAAAGGATCCTTTTAAAAAAAAAAAAAAAAAATGCTTTTTTTTTTTTTTTTTTTTCCTGACTATAAAATAGAAAATGTACATGTAACCATTTTTACTTAATAATAAATGTATATAATTCCGTTTTTGAGGTTTTGTGGTTCTTCTATCGGTACAGATTGTGGGAAGAGAGCAATTTACTAAACTCCTATTCCTACTACCTATCCTGGAGGGGGAGGGGGAGGGGGGGGGGGTCTGTGCTCCCAATTTACACTTGGAGGTGAAGGTCCTTCCTAAAAGCAGATGATGGCGATTACCTGTTAGAAAAGCATCTTCTACCATTTCCCCGTGCCTCAAATATTCTCTCAAATGGATTCCAGTCTTTTCTAGTTCTTATAGGCTTTGGAAGGCTCTCAAAAAAAATACTTCAGTTGGTAATATCTTAGTCTATCCATCTTATTAAAGACTTCTCCCTTTCTTTCCTCCAAATCTTTGTATGACCCAATTTCCTCTCCTCCTTGAGGCACGGGGAAATGGTAGACACGGAATGGCAAAAATTCATAAGATATTAATGGATCTTGACACACACACAAAACTAATTCACATAGAGAAGTGGGAAAGAGATATGGGAAGAAAGATGGAGGAGGAGGAACAGAGGAAAATGTTTACACTAATTCACGATAATGTTGGCACGCGGGAGGTGGAAATAAATTATAAGTGTTTGAATAGATGGCACATTACCCCTAATGTGGAGCACAGGATGAGTGTGGAGATTTCACAGATGTGTTGGAGAGGCTGTGGAGAGGAGGGCACGTGGTATCATATGTGGTGGGAGTGTCCAGAAATACAGGTGTTCTGGCGGAGGATAGTTTACTTGATAGGGAAAATCACTAAAATTAATATAGGATTAGATCCAGAATTATGCCTCCTCCATATCTCAGAGCTCTCAGTGAAAGCATATAAGAGTTCTGGGATATGGTATTTGACCGCAGCAAAGAGTCTGATCCCCAGGTTTTGGAAGAAAAGAGAGGTGCCAACTGAGGAGGATTGGAGGGGTACAGTAAACCAGATCTCAGACAGAAAAATTGTTCTATACGCATGAGGACAAGTTGGAGCTGTATAATAAAAAATGGAAAGGATGGGAAGAATACAGAGAAAAGGAAAAATATATGAAGAGATAATATCCCAGGAAGAGGTTTTAGAAACGGCTTTAGGAACAATAGAATAATATGGACTTAATCCGAGAAGAGAAAATGTGAAGTGGAGGAGGGAGGGGCTAAGAGGATAGAGGGGGGAGGTTCTCGGGTGGGGGGGTTGGTAAAAAAAAAAAAAAAAAAAAAAAAATGGAAGTTATATATAAATTATGAGGAGAAAACAATGTTTTTTTAGACAACGAGTTTAATAGAAATGTTGAAATGTTTTTGTATATGATTTGAAAAATCAATAAATATTAACAAAAAAAAAAAAAGCATCTTCTGTGCTCCTCTCTGGTTGTAGTTTCACATCGGTGGAGCCGGACTAGCCTGAATTTGATGGCATTAGCTCCACCCACTGCCATCCCAATGAGATCTCTGACCAGCCGATTGGAAAATATCATTGGACAGCTGAGTGACAGTTGGTGGAGCTTAACCATCGAGTCAGGGAAAGTCAGATCCCGGTAACAAAGTGAAACTGAATCAGAGTGGAGCTCAGAGGATACTTTTTCTGGCGATAACAGTTCTTGTTCTGCTAAGCCCTAGGCAGGACTTTTCAGTTTTTAAAGTGTTACTAAACCCCGGACCCCCCATTCCCTCTATCCGCTCTCCCCGGACCCTGCCATTCCCTCTATCCGCTCTCCCCGGACCCCGCATTCCCTCTATCCGCTCTCCCCGGACCCCGCCAGTCCCTCTCTCCGCTCTCCCCGGACCCCGCCGTTCGCTCTCTCCGCTCTCCCCGGACCCCGCCTTTCACTCTCTCCGCTCTCCCCGGACCCCGCCGTTCGCTCTCTCCGCTCTCCCCGGACCCCGCACAACATGGAAATGCAATTATTTTAGTAAATATAAACTGCTATATACCTTTTCTCATCAGCAGTATAGAGCAGTCTTGTGACTTCTATTAGTGTCCAGCAGAGCCCTGGTTAATGCTTGGAGGAGGAGTTTTCTGCTCCAGGAGCATGCAGGACCCCTGACCTCTGGACAGTGCTGATTGGCCCTGTACAGATCGCATGCACTCTCCCAAGAAAAAAAAAAAACCCTCTAGCAATACACACCAAGCTGAGCATGTGCAGAGTGACTCCACATGATATGTCTTATCCTGATGTCTCTGATCCTCCCCTTCTTCCAAACAGCTTTTTTTTAAACCCGTGCAACGGATTATTCCCTTAGGTCCCACAGTGAGTATAACAAGCATGCTTTACTGCCGCATCTGTGTGCGGTGCGGTTCCTGTGCCAATCACGTGCGATCTGTGTGCGGTGCGGTTCCTGTGCCAATCACGTGCGATCTGTATGCGGTGCGGTTCCTGTGCCAATCACGTGCGATCTGTGTGTGGTGCGGTTCCTGTGCCAATCACGTGCGATCTGTGTCTGGTGCGGTTCCTGTGCCAATCACGTGCGATCTGTGTGCGGTTCCTGTGCCAATCACGTGCGATCTGTGTGCGGTTCCTGTGCCAATCACGTGCGATCTGTGTGCGGTTCCTGTGCCAATCACGTGCGATCTGTGTGCGGTTCCTGTGCCAATCACGTGCGATCTGTGTGCGGTTCCTGTGCCAATCACGTGCGATCTGTGTGCGGTTCCTGTGCCAATCACGTGCGATCTGTATGCGGTGCGGTTCCTCTGCCAATCACGTGCGATCTGTATGCGGTGCGGTTCCTGTGCCAATCACGTGCGATCTGTATGCGGTGCGGTTCCTGTGCCAATCACGTGCGATCTGTGTGCGGTTCCTGTGCCAATCACGTGCGATCTGTGTGCGGTTCCTGTGCCAATAACGTGCGATCTGTGTGCGGTTCCTGTGCCAATCACGTGCGATCTGTGTGCGGTTCCTGTGCCAATCACGTGCGATCTGTATGCAGTGCGGTTCCTGTGCCAATCACGTGCGATCTGTGTGCGGTTCCTGTGCCAATCACGTGCGATCTGTGTGCGGTTCCTGTGCCAATCACGTGCGATCTGTGTGCGGTTCCTGTGCCAATCACGTGCGATCTGTGTGCGGTTCCTGTGCCAATCACGTGCGATCTGTGTGCGGTTCCTGTGCCAATCACGTGCGATCTGTATGCGGTGCGGTTCCTCTGCCAATCACGTGCGATCTGTATGCGGTGCGGTTCCTGTGCCAATCACGTGCGATCTGTGTGCGGTTCCTGTGCCAATCACGTGCGATCTGTGTGCGGTTCCTGTGCCAATAACGTGCGATCTGTGTGCGGTTCCTGTGCCAATCACGTGCGATCTGTGTGCGGTTCCTGTGCCAATCACGTGCGATCTGTGTGCGGTTCGTGTGCCAGTCACGTGCGATCTGTGTGCGGTTCCTGTGCCAATCACGTGCGATCTGTGTGCGGTTCCTGTGCCAATCACGTGCGATCTGTGTGTGGTGTGCTCGGATCCGTACACTTTGCATGGCTCAGATCGCACCGCATCGGCACCAGAAGGGCCAGCCCCCTTTTTTTGGTCCGGTCTAGAATCGGATGGCACGGGTGATCACAATCGGGATAAGGACAGCAGGTAAGTCTCCTGGAATGGAATCTGTGTGCAGTGCGGTTCCTGCGCCAATCACGTGCGATCTGTGGGCGGACAGCAGGTAAGTCTCCTGGAATGGGAGGTGCTACCTGTACGGAGATATTTCTGCTGGGAATATATTCGGGAAATCTACCTATCAGAGAGTTCCGTTTGGAATGCCCATTTTGGTCTGCGGGACAAGAAAAAGTGACTTTACTGACCCCATCCTACCCCCTGCTGCTCTCACCTCCTCCCCTCCAGCAATGGGCTGTCCCTCGGCATCTTCTGGTCCAGTGCAGGGCTATGGGCTCTGTATTGTACTTGATGATGTCAGATGACCTGTGACCACTGGAGTGTAGGAGGAAGAGGCTGTGGGCAGAAACCATGGGGCCCTCATACAGCCAACCTGACAGCCCCTCAAGATAAAACACAGTTTACTATGCTTCTGTTAAGAATGAACACAGTAATCAGTAGCGATCATTCATTGTGTTCATTCAGGAAAGGAAGGCGCTGGCAAATGTGACATACTTACCACACCCCTTCTGTGACCCATATACTGGACCCTTCCCCAACTCTCCCTCCTAAAGGATCCACTGAATACTATGTTTCAGTTGTGAATGAACACAGTGAGTGGATGGTACAAATCACTCATTGTGTTCATTCAGGAAAGGAAGGCCTAGCAAATGTGACATGCTTATCACACCCTTCTGTGACACATATACTGGACCCTTCCTACACTCTCCATCCTAAATGGTCCACTGATTACTATGCTTCAGTTGTGAATGAACACAGCGAGTGGATGGTACTGATCACTCATTGTGTTCATTCAGAAAAGGAATGGGCTAGCAAATGTGACATGCCTACCACATCCTTCTGTGACACATATACTGGACCCTTCCCACACTGTCCATCCTAAAGGATCCACTAATTACTAGGCTTCAGTTGTGAATGAACACAGCGAGTGATTGGTACTGATCACTCATTGTTTATTCAGGAAAGAAAGGGGCTGGTAAATGTAAGATGCTTACCACACCCTTCTGTGACACATGTACTGGACCCTTCCCCCACTCTCCATCCTAAAAGATCCACAGATTACTATGCTTCAGTTGTGAATGAACACAGCGAGTGCTCAGTAGCGATCATTCAGGAACGGAAGAGGCTGGGAAATGTGACATGCTTACCACACCTCTCCGTGACCCATATACTGGACCCTTCCCCCAACTCTCCATCCTAAAGGATCAATTGATTACTATGCCTCATTTGTGAATGAACACAGCGAGTGATTGGTACTGATCACTTGTGTGCATTCAGGAAAGGAAGCGCTTGGTACATATAACATGCTTTCCACGCCCTTCTGCTACTCTCCAACCTGAAGGATCCTTTAGTGTTCTTGCAACTACCGGAGGGAAGGAGGAGGAGGGAAGCTCATGCCCAATCGGAGAGCATGCGTGCGCATTCATGTCTGACAACACTGCAATATTTTTTTTTTTTTTTTGCGCATAATTGCCGTAGTGCAGGGATAGCTAAACTTTTTTCAAAGAGGGCCAGATTGGATGAAGTGAACATGGTGGAGGGCCGAACATTTTCCAAACATTCTTTGAGCCATTACAATTAAATGCAAATAAATGATTTTATGCCAAATTAATTGCAAACGACATACTTTTCATTTCATAACATTAAGATCAGCTGACAGCTGAGTTTTCACAATGTATTGAAAATAAATTTAAAAAAAAACTTACCTGCACTAATGTGAAGGGTGGAAAAGGTAGGAGGAGCTGAAGTCTCTGCTGGGCAGCCGGGAGGGGAAGAGAAACACACTTCACGCTGGAAGCCCGGCCCTGACGTCACCGCCCTCTGTCGCTCCCAGCGCTGAGCAATCACGCATGCGCACTGCTCTCAAGCAGATGACTGTCTGCCATAGAAGGGAGGGCCACATTACACAGAGCAGGGAGGGCCGTATTAAACCGACCCCCAGGCCGTAAATGGCCCACGGGCCGGACTTTAGACATGCCTGCAGTAGTGAAAACCGTACTCCGGGTGGGGGCTGGGTACCGGAGCGGACGCAGGTCGTGTCGGCTGCAGGCAAAGCTGTGAGAGGGGAACTACAGGGGCGGAGACACCGGAGGAAAAACAGGCGTGGCCGAGAGCTGACTGTGGGCAAAGCCGCTGATCTGACATAGCAATCAGAACCGTAGGAGCTCCGCCCCCTGTCCAGTTTCAGCTTTCTGACTGGCTGGAGAGGATGAATAATAAGTAGCCATGTGCGCAGAGCCCCGCCCAGCTACTGAACGGCTCGTTGAGGGGCGGGGTTAGGTGATTACCGTCATCATGGGCGGAGTGTCAGATCATCTGGAATATGTTTTACATTTTCACACGGAGAGGACACCGACCCTGATCCCGGCAGAGGCGGCGGTGTGAGGGGGAGACACGAAGCCATTGGCTGCCCCAGCGGAGGAGGACTCTGGTAGTCACATATTGCATCGCCATTCATGCGGCTGCCGTATACATGGAATGCGGTCATCCCTCCCTGACCGACCACCCGGGGATAACAGCGCCTGCGCCGCCTACAGGGATCAATACCGAGATATTGTCTGCTTCCTGCAGTAATCCAGTGTCGGTAGAGATGTCGGTGATGATCGGGCGATGTGTGACAGGTAATGTCTGGGCTGTCCTCCGTATACACGGAGATCGGTATATAGGAACGGACGGGATCCGTATACAGCGATGTGATGTCCGATCCCGGCACTGTAATATGTAATACGGAGCTCGGTGGTCATGTACTGTGATTTCTGTTGTCACACCTGATGGAATGAGAGTCGGATGAGATATTTCTCGGAATCTCCTCCATACAGAATGACATTTGTTAGGTTTCTGTTCTTGTCTTCCAGTAGTACACTCAGTATTCCCTGACACCCTGGGGAATGAAGTGTCATGACAGGTGTCAGCTCTGTGTGCTGTACAGTATAAAGTATTGGGTCATTGCCATGTGTTAGAAATGACACCAATCACATTGTACTGAGGAGCTCGGGGGGCGGTAAGATGTAATGAGGAGCTCGGCGGGCGGTAAGATGTGACGAGGAGCTCGGTGGTCGGTAAGATGTCATGTGTGGCTCGGTGGTCAGTAACAGGGCTGTTTTTAATGTTGATTGGGCCCTGGGCAAACAGTAGACAGCAATTGGTTGCTAGAGGTTACTGTACATTGCTATTGCGCACTGAGTGGTTGCTATAGATTTCTGCTTACCATTAATGATCACTGATTGGTTGCTAGAAGTTACAGCACATCATCACTGCTGATTGGTTGCTAGAGACTACGGCAGATCTGTACTGTTCACTGACTGGTTGCTAGAGGTTACTGCACAACTGCAAGACGGCACATTAATACACATAGTACAAGAGATGGTAAGAAACTTCAGACACAGTACAGGAGACGACCAGAGACTGCGGACACGGTACAGGAGACGACCAGAGACTGCGGACAGTACAGGAGACGACCAGAGACTACGGACACGGTACAGGAGACGACCAGAGACTGCGGACACGGTACAGGAGACGACCGGAGACTGCGGACACGGTACAGGAGACGACCGGAGACTGCGGACACGGTACAGGAGACGACCGGAGACTGCGGACACGGTACAGGAGACGACCGGAGACTGCGGACACGGTACAGGAGACGACCGGAGACTGCGGACACGGTACAGGAGACGACCGGAGACTGCGGACACCGGTACAGGAGACGACCGGAGACTGCGGACACGGTACAGGGGACGGCCGGAGACTGCGGACACGGTACAGGGGACGGCCGGAGACTGCGGACACGGTACAGGGGACGACCGGAGACTGCGGACACGGTACAGGAGACGACCGGAGACTGCGGACACGGTACAGGAGACGACCGGAGACTGCGGACACGGTACAGCAGACGACCGGAGACTGCGGACACGGTACAGGAGACGACCGGAGACTGCGGACACGGTACAGGGGACGACCGGAGACTGCGGACACGGTACAGGAGACGGCCGGAGACTGCGGACACGGTACAGGGGACGGCCGGAGACTGCGGACACGGTACAGGGGACGGCCGGAGACTGCGGACACGGTACAGGGGACGGCCGGAGACTGCGGACACGGTACAGGGGACGGCCGGAGACTGCGGACACGGTACAGGAGACGACCGGAGACTGCGGACACGGTACAGGAGACGACCGGAGACTGCGGACACGGTACAGGAGACGACCGGAGACTGCGGACACGGTACAGGGGACGACCGGAGACTGCGGACACGGTACAGGGGACGACCGGAGACTGCGGACACGGTACAGGGGACGACCGGAGACTGCGGACACGGTACAGGAGACGACCGGAGACTGCGGACACGGTACAGGAGACGACCGGAGACTGCGGACACGGTACAGGGGACGACCGGAGACTGCGGACACGGTACAGGGGACGACCGGAGACTGCGGACACGGTACAGGGGACGGTCGGAGACTTCGGACACGGTACAGGGGACGACCGGAGACTGCGGACACGGTACAGGGGACGACCGGAGACTGCGGACACGGTACAGGGGACGACCGGAGACTGCGGACACGGTACAGGGGACGGTCGGAGACTTCGGACACGGTACAGAAGACGGTCTGAGTTCTTCCAGCAATGCACAGATGTAGTTTGTGAGGATCGGCTCCGGGTTGGTATAACTGTCCACAGGCAGTCTACGAGGGGGGGGGACATAGCTGGCCAGCCGTGCTCAGCATCCTCTCTGAGGTCCGGGGGCGGGGCTTCCAGGGGGGGGGGCTCCCACTCACATTGCAGCTTCTACTACAGCAGCTCCCTCCCGAGCATTGAATCTGAAGAACAGAGAACAGAGGTATACCGCTCAGGGAAACAATCCGGATCAATCCAAGACGGGTGCCGGCTCTGCCTCCCCACCACACACCATGCAATAGGAAGAAGGGTCAGCCGCACTCCGCAGGACTGACATTTCTTGGTCCATAGAACACACAGGACACCGGGACATGAATCCAGGACTTGTAACGCGTTTCACACCATCTCGTGCTTCACATAGAGAACATCAGGAATGCTGCCTGATATAGGCGTCAGGTGAGAGAACTCCAATAATAATCATCACTCCTGAGTCCTGAGGATACGCCGACTGATACATTGTAACAAGACATAGAACCATTGTATCAGAAAGAATAATGTCAACAAACAAGAGGAAGGAAAAAGAAAAACAGAGAAAGAATGAAAACTAAAACTTGGGAGTGAAAATTAAAGTAGAAATACACAAAGAGTTCAATAAGAAGGAGTGAATATCCCACAGAAAGCACAAATATATATACACACGTGGTAGTCGTGCCGTATGTGGTTGTCGTGCCCGTATGTGGTTGTCGTGCCGTATGTGGTTGTCGTGCCGTATGTGGTTGTCATGTCTGTATGTGGTTGCTGTGCCCGTATGTGGTTGTCCTGCCCGTATGTGGTTGTCCAGCCGTATGTGGTTGTCGTGCCCGTATGTGGTTGTCCAGCCGTATGTGGTTGTCGTGCCCGTATGTGGTTGTCCAGCCGTATGTGGTTGTCGTGCCCGTATGTGGTTGTCGTGCCGTATGTGGTTGTCGTGCCGTATGTGGTTGTCATGCCGTATGTGGTCGTGCCCGTATGTGGTTGTCATGCCGTATGTGGTCGTGCCCGTATGTGGTTGTCGTGCCGTATGTGGTCGTCGTGCCGTATGTGGTCATGCCCATATGTGGTTGTCGTGCCGTATGTGGTTGTCGTGCCGTATGTGGTTGTCGTGCCCATATTTGTGCTTTCTGTGGGATATTCACTCCTTCTTATTGAACTCTTTGTGTATTTTTACTTTAATTTTCATTCCCAATTTTTAATTTTCATTCATTTTCTCCATTTTTCCCTCCTTTTGTTTGTTGATCTTATTCTTTTTTTTTTTTTTTTTCATCCAATGGTTTTATGTCTCGTCACGTGACTTGTTACAGGGACTTGGTACTATTTTTTCCTCTTCTCTACTGACCGCCATGTTTAATGGGCGGGATCAGATGAGCTTCCTGGCCCCGCCCCGTCCCTCTGTCGGATTGCAGCGATGTCTCCAGTGAACTCTGTGCGCTCTGCGATGCCATCATCGGGGCCCCAATTCGCGGGTAGCGCGGGCTGCTTTGGACCCCACAACAAATTCTGGGTCCGGGGTAGCTGAACGGTTTCCCGGCATGTGGGCGTGTCTCGTAACTCCTCCTTTATGTCTTGGGGGTGTGTTCTATGACGTGATTGGTTGCCCGTGTACTCTACGTCACAGAATAGGTGTGTGCAGGGAAGGAGTGGTGGTTGTATGTCAGACAAGACTGCTGACAGACGGTCCCACAGAGCCCGGTGCGGGAAGGATGGAGACGATGATCGGTATGTACTGAGAGCGGATGGGGCCGCCGACAAGGGGGTATCTCCGGTCCTCCTGTAGGGGCCCCGGGCCCTTCTCTGTGACAGGGGGGCGGGCCCGCAGCTTATCACCCATCAGTAATACGGCTTTCTCTCAGCCGGAGCCCCTTGTATTGCCGCTCGGTACACCCCCTATACACACCGGGGGGCGGGGGGGGGCTTCTGTACTGTATGAGGGACAGCCGAACCGAAAGGTACCAGATTCATGAAACTAGGAGGGGGCGGGGCATACCTTTGTAGCCCCGCCCACCGCGTCATCTGGATCAATGGCAGCACGAGCTGCCCGTGTTGGTGACTACGAGGCACACCATGCAATAGGAAGAAGGGTCAGCCGCACTCCGCAGGACTGATATTTCTTGGTCCATAGAACACACAGGACACCGGGACATGAATCCAGGACTTGTAACGCGTTTCACACCATCTCGTGCTTCACATAGAGAACATCAGGAATGCTGCCTGATATAGGCGTCAGGTGAGAGAACTCCAATAATAATCATCCCTCCTGAGTCCTGAGGATACGCCGACTGATACATTGTAACAAGACATAGAACCATTGTATCAGAAAGAAGAAGATCAACAAACAAGAGGAAGGTAAAACAGAGAGAGAATGAAAACTAAAACTTGGGAATGAAAATTAAAGTAGAAATACACAAAGAGTTCAATAAGAAGGAGTGAATATCCCACAGAAAGCACAAATACATATCCACACGTGGTAGTCGTGCCGTATGTGGTTGTCGTGCCGTATGTGGCTGTCGTGCCGTATGTGGTTGTCGTGCCCGTATGTGGCTGTCGTGCCGTATGTGGTTGTCGTGCCCGTATGTATTTGTACTTTCTGTGGGATATTCACTCCTTCTTATTGAACTCTTTTTGTATTTCTACTTTAATTTTCATTCCCAAGTTTTAGTTCATTCGTTTTCTCTTTTTTTTCCCTTTTTCCTTTTTTTGGTTTGTTGATCTTATTCTTTTTACAATGGTTTTATGTCTTGTCACGTGACTTGTTACAGGGTTTTTCAGTATCATTTTTGCCTCCTCTCGCGACCAACCAGGCTTAATGGTCAGAGGCGCTTCCTGGCCCCTCCCCTCCCCTCTGTCGGAATGCAGCGATGTCTCCAGTGTACCCTGTGCGCTCTGCGGTGCCATCATCGGGGCCCCAATTCGCGGGTAGCGCAGCTGCTTTGGGCCCCACAACAAAGTCTGGGTCCGGGGCAGCTGCCCGTTTCTCCGGCATGTGGGCGTGCCTCGTAACTCCTCGTGTATTTCTTGGGGCGTGTTTTAAGACGTGATTGGTTAGTGGTGTATATATATGTGACGTAGGGTATACCACCAACCAATCACCGTCTCGTGACACTCAAAACAGGAAGGCGTGTTGGTATTAGTAGATGGGACAGTGCGGACGGCCCCACAGAGCCCTGTGCGGGAAGGATGGAGATGATCGGTATGTACTGAGAGCGGATGGGGGGCGGGGTCTGTACACTGAGCCAGTGTCTCCTCATGTAGGTATGTCCCCCTGAAGCAACTGGGCATGTCACCGGGGTATCTCCGGTCCTCCTGTAGGGGCCCCGGGCCCTTCCCTGTGACAGGGGGGCGGCCCGCAGCTTATCACCCATCAGTAATACGGCTTTCTCTCAGCCGGAGCCCCTTGTATTGCCGTTCGGTACACCCCGTATACACACCGGGGGGGGAGGGGCTTCTGTATTGTATGGGGGACGGCCGAACCTTTTCTGAATTATGGAACTAGCTGGGGCGGGGCACACATCTAGCTACGCCCACAATCTCTTTCCCCTGTAGGTGACAGTACAGCGTTCTCTATGGAGGGGAGGAGCGCCGTGTACTGAGAGGGGGGAGAACTCTGCAGGGGGGGGGGGGGGTAATTGCAGGGCTGTAGCTGCATTTTTACTGCTCACTGTATTGGTGTCACTGGGGATGTCAGTGACACAAAGTCAGTCCCATTTCCCCCCCCCCCCCCCCCCCCAGTGTCAGAATGCCCACCGCAGTCCTGCTGTAAATCGCTGATCGCCACCATTGCTAGTAAAAATAATCCCCGTATCTATCCCGCCATTTGTAAACGCTACAACCTTCACATAAACCAATTACAGTCATTTACACACATTGGGATTTTTTTCAGCAAACACACCGAGCAGAATACATTTTGGCTGCAATTTATGATGAAATTTGATTTTTTTTTTTCACTTTTTTTTTTTTTTTTACTGGACATGTTTTATAGAAAAAAAATCAAAAATATTGGACAGACCGCAGGGCACGGCGTGGGGGACACAGCCAGGCACACTACATGGGACACAGCAGGTCACACTACGGGGGACACAGCCGGGCACACTACATGGGACACAGCCGGGCACACTACATGGGACACACCGCAGGACATGGCGTGGGGGACACAACAGGTCACACTACATGGGACACAACAGGTCACACTACATGGGACAGACCGCAGGGCACAGCCGGGCACACTACATGGGACAGACCGCAGGACACGGCGTGGGGGACACAACAGGGCACACTACATGGGACAGACCGCAGGGCACAGCGTGGGGGACACAGCCGGGCACACTACATGGGACAGACCGCAGGGCACGGCGTGGGGGACACACTACATGGGACAGACCACAGGGCACAGCGTGGGGGACACAGCCGGGCACACTACATGGGACAGACCGCAGGGCACGGCGTGGGGGACACACTACATGGGACAGACCACAGGGCACAGCGTGGGGGACACAGCCGGGCACACTACATGGGACAGACCACAGGGCACGGTGTGGGGGACACAACAGGTCACACTACATGGGACAGACCACAGGGCACGGCGTGGGGGACACAACAGGTCACACTACATGGGACAGACCACAGGGCACAGCCGGGCACACTACATGGGACAGACCGCAGGACACAGGAAGGGTGGACACAGCCGGGCACACTACATGGGACAGACCGCAGGACACGGCATGGGGGATACAGCCGGGCACACTACATGGGACAGACCGCAGGGCACAGCTGGGCACACTACATGGGACAGACCGCAGGGCACGGCGTGGGGGACCGCCAGACTGGAATGACAGATCTGCCTCTCAGCAGGGAGGTCCTCACGCCAACCGATGACATCACGTGTTCACCCCGCCCCTTGCAGCTCACTGTCTCTCCGGCTCCCGCTCCCAGCCTGTACATGAGGATCCCAGCAAGCTCCTGTCTGCCCTCAAGGTAGGATGTGATCTTACAGGGGCACTCTGATGGGCACAACATAGAATGTGCCCCATAGTGCAAAATGTGCCCATCAGAGTGCCCCTTAATATAAACGTGCCCATCAGAGTGATGGGCACGTTTATATTAAGGGGCAGAGTGCCCCTTAACCACTAGCCCACCGGACACTTCTACCCCTTCCTGCCTACAGGGCGCTTCTACCCCCTTCCTGCCTACCGGGCACTTCTACCCCCTTCCTGCCTACAGGGCACTTCTACCCCCTTCCCGCCTACCGGGCACTTCTACCCCCTTCCCGCCTACCGGGCACTTCTACCCCCTTCCCGCCTACAGGACACTTCTACCCCCTTCCCGCCTACAGGACACTTCTACCCCCTTCCCGCCTACAGGGCACTTCTACCCCCTTCCCGCCTACCGGGCACTTCTACCCTCTTCCCGCCTACCGGGCACTTCTACCCTCTTCCCGCCTACCGGGCACTTCTACCCTCTTCCCGCCTACCGGGCACTTCTACCCTCTTCCCGCCTACCGGGCACTTCTACCCTCTTCCCGCCTACCGGGCACTTCTACCCTCTTCCTGCCTACCGGGCACTTCTACCCTCTTCCCGCCTACCGGGCACTTCTACCCCCTTCCAGCCTACCGGGCACTTCTACCCCCTTCCCGCCTACAGGACACTTCTACCCCCTTCCCGCCTACAGGACACTTCTACCCCCTTCCCGCCTACCGGACACTTCTACCCCCTTCCCGCCTACCGGACACTTCTACCCCCTTCCCGCCTACAGGACACTTCTACCCCCTTCCCGCCTACAGGACACTTCTACCCCCTTCCCGCCTACAGGACACTTCTACCCCCTTCCCGCCTACAGGACACTTCTACCCCCTTCCCGCCTACCGGGCACTTCTACCCTCTTCCCGCCTACCGGGCGCTTCTACCCCCTTCCCGCCTACCGGGCGCTTCTACCCCCTTCCCGCCTACCGGGCGCTTCTACCCCCTTCCCGCCTACCGGGCGCTTCTACCCCCTTCCCGCCTACCGGGCGCTTCTACCCCCTTCCCGCCTACCGGGCGCTTCTACCCCCTTCCCGCCTACCGGGCGCTTCTACCCCCTTCCTGTCCAGGCCAATTTCCAGCTTTTAGCGCTATCACACTTTGAATGACAATTGCGCGGTCATGCAACACTGCACCCATATGAATTTTTCCACCAAAGTAGCACTGGAACCTTTTTCCAAAATCCCATCACAGAGTCACATTGATGGGAAGGGGCACCCTGGGAAATAATGTGATTTCCATGGTCATGTGACTTTGTGTGACTCAAGTCGCATCAGAAATCGCAGCCGTGTGAACCTGACGTTCTGCTAGTGTGCAATGCTGGTCCTAAAATGCACCAAAAATGAAAAATCCCTTCATTGTTGTAAATACGACCCCCAAACCTGTGCCCCTGTTATTGCCGGTCACCCCATCCCTCCTCCCGGCCTGGATGAAGATGCTGAATCTGTGTTGGTGGGTCGGTGTAGGTCAGGGTTGTAGACCAGATCTGACAACGTCTGAGTACGGTAGGTGGATGCCAATGAGTGACTGTGAAGGACGGACTCCTCTAGCAGGTAAAAGGGGTCCTTGTGGTCCCCATCTCTGCGATTTTAGCCCCTCCGGTTATATTCCAGAAGCTGGGACGGTGTCATCCACCATGGCTGATGCTTGAAGCGCGGTCAGCTGGGACTGCGCAAATCCAGACAAGCTCAGTTTGGTCAGTCTTTGGACATTTCTATCGTGGAACGGCATTCACCATCCCAGTGGAAATGTCTGGAGGCTGGTCTCTTAAAGGGAGAGTCCATAGGAAGTAGCTACTAAAGGACAGAGGTGGATGAGCAGAGACCAACCTAAAAAGTGTGTGACCTGTTTTAACCCCTTCCCTACCGGGCACTTTTACCCCCCTTCCTGCCCAGGCCAATTTTCAGCTTTGTGTTGTCACACATTGAATGACAATTGTGCGGTCATGCAACATTGTATCCATATGACATTTTCATCATTTTTTTTCACACAAATAGAGCTTTCTTTTGGTGATATTTAATTGTCGCTGGTGGTTTGATTTTTTTTGCACTATAAATGAAAAAACAGAAACAAAGAAACTTTTTTTTTTTTTTTTCCAAATTTTTTTGCTAAGAGGTAATTTTTTTTTCTCCTTCACTGTTGTTCGTTAATGAGGCTTCACTGATGGGCACTGAGGTGGCACAGGCAGCACTGAGATGGCACAGATAGGCAGCACTGAGATGGCACGGATAGGCAGCACTGATGGGCACTGAGGTGGCACGGATAGGCAGAACTTATGGGCACTGAGGTGACACGGATAGGCGGCACTGCTGGGCATTGATGAGGCACTGATGGGTGGTGCTGACGGATGGGCACAACTGCTGGGCAGCACTGACGGGACACAGGTGAGCACTGCTGGGTGGCACTGATGATCGGTGCCGATCTGCTCTGTGACAATTGCCGGGTATCAGCAGTACTTTCATCTCGCTGTGACAGTGTAAGGAAAGTGCTCCCGATAACCGGCAACTGTATATACTCGGTGATCTGCTCTGTCATTGGACACCATTGATCACGTGCTAGAAGTCCGCTGTGATTGGTCTTTTACCCCATCACGTGATCAGCTGTGCCTGTAGGAGTTCGCTGGGGGCGCATGGGAGGGCGCATTGTTTTTTTGGAATTCTATTGCCCGGTTGGATTCACAAGGAGTGAAGATCTGCTTGGAGGGACCTAGCATGGACTGGTTGCAGCATGAAGGACATTTACCAACAAGCGCATGTGACCTCTGCTATTATATAGGTCTAGTGATGAGGTGAGCAGGGAGAGCGCCCACAAGGGGAGCATTTCTTGTTTGAAGCGGGGGCCAGGCACTCTATTAGGACATTTCATTGGGACTGGATCACTATTTTACAGATTCTAGTTGTGGACGTATGTTTGTTTTTTATGGTTTCTTATGTTCTTTGAGGAGTTGGCGCACCACATGTTAAATGTAATATTCCAGAACAACATTTACAAACAGACCTCTAGTGATCTATTTTTCTCCTTTTAGTTCTGTATATCCTCAGCTGCCCATTGCTGACATGGGGGGCGGTGTACATACAGAGCGGGTCGGAGATCAGTGCATGTAATATGAAGTGTCCTCAGCCTCGAGGTGTCGTGGAGCTGTACAGACAATGTGGAGGGAAAGCAGAACCTTTACTTGAGATGTACTGTGGTGATCCTCGCACCATCAACAATGACAAGGCCAGACTTCACCTGGACAGGGAGAGCGGCTGCTGGAAGCTGACCCAGACTGGAAGGAGAGACTCCTGTGTGTATATTATAGAATTTCACGGCAGCTCAATAATACAACTCTTCTCTACAGACATCCGTGTTCTGGGTAAGAGACCATATAATGAATTGTGCTCTATGGGGAATGATGTATATTGTGAATGTAGGTATGTGGGGGAGGAGCTACAGATCATATGAGGTAATGATAAGTCTGTGTACAAGAGCTAGCACTCTATTCCCTGTATCTGGGCTCTGTGTTGGTGACTGTCCTCCTGTTCACTTCAGATCCGGTTCTCATCTCCAACATCACCAGTAATGGCAGCCGGCTGGGTGAGGACATGGCGGTGAGCGTCCAGTTCTCTGGAGAAGAGAGCGCTGTGACCTGGGAGGTGGACGGGGAGCCCCTCCCTGAAAGATACCGGCTGATAGATGACAATAGGACGCTGATTATCCCCAGTGTGCAGAGAGACGACGCCGACAGGAGATTCCGGGTCAGGATCACCAACCCGGTCAGTGAGGAGATCCAGGAATACCGGCCGATCAATGATACAATGTTCATCAGAATGCCGGAAGCAGAAGGTATTGGTGACTATGGGGGAGGGGTCATGTTATAATGTATTGGGGGGGTCAGCTTGTCTTCTCTGACCTGGGGGGTCATAGTGGGAGGGTGACGCAGGATAGCAACATGGTGTCATGTTGTCTCTGCTCTCCTGATGGAGGATTATACAGGTGAGATGTCACATGACTGTCAGTACAATGTAGTATATTTATCATTTGTGTATCTCAGTCTAGGTTACATTGTAGTTACAGATGCTGAATCGTCTAGAAGGCTCGTTGTTGGTCTTGGTGTCGGTCTTGGTGGTGTTGTCCCAGTAATATTGGTAGCAGTGATGGCCTATATCATATATCAGGTGAGTGATATTCCCTCTCTCTATATTACACTGACTGTAGTAAGGGGTCTATTTAACTGGTTCCCACCTGGCCGTCAGTCTATCCTTTCCCCACTGCACCCCCCACACATCTGACAACAGATGCAAAGTTACTAGTGATCGAGTGTCTGGGTGCGGCATGACCTGCTGCCTGTTCTGTCTCCTTATGGTGGACCCTAATAATGAATGATGTCATGTTTGAGAGATTCCTGAAGTAGCCCCATCCTAGTCGGGATCTGGGAGGCGTATGGCCGGGATCTGGGAGGCGTATGGCCGGGATCTGGGAGGCGTATGGCCGGGATCTGGGAGGCGTATGGCCGGGATCTGGGAGGCGTATGGCCGGGATCTGGGAGGCGTATGGCCGGGATCTGGGAGGCGTATGGCCGGTCGCTTGGAGGCGTATGGCCGGGATCTGGGAGGCGTATGGCCGGGATCTGGGAGGCGTATAGTCAGGCTAAGCATAGCTGCATTTCTCTGATCACCAGAGAGGCTGTCAGGTAAATTCAGTGCGGTATTCTGCTTAATAGACTGTTGTGATGGATTAGTCAGGTCTGCTCATGCTGCTCTGGTGCTGGAATTTGCCTGAGTTCTGCCCACCTTCAGGAAGCTATAAGAACCTTCTAGAACATGGGTAGGGGCAAATGAACAGCATGAATATGGATACAGCCCTGGCCAGTTGCAGGGGAGGGTGGCCCCATTGCATGCTGGGAGTGGTATTTATGTTCTGTGAGCACATGAGTTCAGTATCTTTCCTTGGACAGAATTACACCAACCCAGACTAAAGGCAGGCTGCCTCACCTGGCACTTGCCATGCAGCCTCAGGTGGGTCGATCTGAGGGCCTGAAGTTAGAGTGACCCTGGTTCTTCAGTAAGCTGACTGAGCTGAGCTGTCTGCCACAGTTCTGTCTGGCATCACTGGAGGGTTTTGCTTGGAAGACTGGAAGGAGTCGACTATTCTGTCCTTTGGGCCTTGTGGGTACTGACATTGAGGAATTTGCGAACTCCATGTGCTTGCTATACTCCCCCAACCCCCCCCCCCCCCCCCCCCTTCTGCTTGATAGCGTGGGTCTGAAAAGGAAAGGGAACACTGGCTAGTGTTCTGAAGAGCTTGTCCAATTGTTGCTGTTGCAAAGGACTTTGCTCAGCTACATTACCTTTTGGGCTGCTGTAACTGGCTTATACCGGAGGAGCTCAGCCCTGTAACCACTACTACTGCTGAAGGAACTTGGCTCACTCCTGGAACTACTTATGTCTACACTTTAAAGAGAAGTCTATCTACTTTCAGTCAGGACTTCAATACTGATCAACCAGGAGATCAGCTACATGTCCTCAGTGTGAATAGTTCTAACTTTGGAGTATCCTACTACAATTATTTTAGATCTGGGGACCAGGATGGGGAAAACACCAAAATCACACCTCCCCTAGACTGGTCATTGAAGGCAAGGAGTGGAAGTGTGTGTATTTGGCTGAAGAAATGCACTGCGCCTGGCTGCGGGGCAAAGTACGAGGAAACCGGGGCAATACACAAGCGGCCATTGCGAGGGCAGCACTACACTTCCCGCAGTGTACCGCTGTCTAGTCCCCTAGTGTACCGCTGTCTAGTCCCCTAGTGTACCGCTGTCTAGTCCCGCAGCGTACCGCTGTCTAGTCCCGCAGCGTACCGCTGTCTAGTCCCGCAGCGTACCGCTGTCTAGTCCCGCAGCGTACCGCTGTCTAGTCCCGCAGCGTACCGCTGTCTAGTCCCGCAGCGTCCCGCAGCGTACCGCTGTCTAGTCCCGCAGCGTACCGCTGTCTAGTCCCGCAGCGTACCGCTGTCTAGTCCCGCAGCGTACCGCTGTCTAGTCCCGCAGCGTACCGCTGTCTAGTCCCGCAGCGTACCGCTGTCTAGTCCCGCAGCGTACCGCTGTCTAGTCCCGCAGCGTACCGCTGTCTAGTCCCGCAGCGTACCGCTGTCTAGTCCCGCAGCGTACCGCTGTCTAGTCCCCCAGCGTACCGCTGTCTAGTCCCATAAATATGGCGACTGTTAGCAAGGATCACACAATGTACTTACAACATGCAAAGGGGCTACAGGGAGAAGGTATCATGCCATACATACCTCCCAACTGTCTGAGATGGGAACGAGGGACACCTATTGGCAAAAGTATGTAGGCATAGGAAAGCCCCCCCCCCCCCCCCATGCTACTATTCCTTTATATTGGCTTTGGAAATATCCAAGTGCAGCAATTTAGAATTTGGATGAAGGGTTTAGCACTGTAAAATACTTTTTGTTAAATAGTGCATTTCATATACAACTATATAGATCAGGACAAATGAGGAGGACAGAGGGACTTTGTTCCAAATGGGGGACAGTCCTTCGAAATCAGGGACAGTTGGGAGCTATGTACATGGGTATACAATGTTACATCTATGGGGCCTTTAAATGTATTTGGAGGGTGACCGTATAATCGTGTCTGACGTGTGCTTCTTTAGCCCTTTGTACATGAAAATACTCCTGATAGGGACAATGGGTGTATGAGTAAAGGATGAGTATTATGAAGTCAAATCATACAATTGTATTAAGATGATCATGGATGGTGAGGGCCTCCTAAATGTCTTGGAGAGCCACCAACTTGGCTGAAAACGTCCCGATAGTCATGATAGTGACATGACCGGGGACAGTCAGTGAATGGATGAGTGTCATTGCTATAAATCCTGTGTGATCTGTGATGATGTTCTGTGCTGTCACCTGACCTGTCATCCCGGGTTTTATATTCTCAGAGACGTTCCAAGAGGAGAAAGAAGAAGGCGGTGATCCCAGAAATGGTTCCTCTAAATAGCGTGGGGAATGGAGCTGTGGCCGCTGTGGGGAATGGAGCTGTGGCCGCTGTGGGGAATGGAGCTGTGGCCGCTGTGGGGAATGGAGCTGTGGCCGCTGTGGGCAGTGGAGCTGTGGCCGCTGTGGGGAATGGAGCTGTGGACAATGGAGGCATGGCCACTATGGAGAACCTGTAGCCAACCTGGTACTGGAAAAAAATGAAGATTATGTAGAGCAGGGGTCCTCAAACTATAGCCAGATCAGGCCCCCCAAAGTTATTTACCTAGCCTGCCAGGCCGGCCAAAATTAAATTAAAAAAAAATGGCGCCGGCAAATAGCTAGGCAGCTCACTGGGTCCTCAGCCATGAGGACCCAGCGAGCCGCAGCCTGGTGAAGTATCACCTCGTGACTTCAGGCTGATTTCTCTGCTGCCAGAGGAGCAACAGGAGCGGAGGAGGAGGAGGGCTCCCCAGGTACAGAGCATTTTATATATTGTATTTTTCTTTTCCTGTTTTTTGCACTACAACTGAGATATGTGCGCTGTGCACCGGGATTTGTTCATAGTTTTTTCCAACTACAGTCCAGCCCCCCAACAGTGTGTAGGTCAGTGAACTGGCCCCCTGTTTGACTAGTTTGAGGACCCCTGATGTAGAGTGTACAGAGTGAAGATGGGAGATACTTTAAGTTGTTTTTAATGAATACGGATCTCCAGGCAAACGCTGGAACATGCTATTGTACTGGAACTAAATAAGTGAAATGTCTCATCAGCCAAACGTGTATAATTCTGCTCAGCCAGTCTTGTGAGACTTCCCAGCAGGACACCATAGTCAAGTCGGTGACCTCGGTTTTTATTCAACTGCCCCCTTCTCAGCTCACTGATTGGACAATGAAGGAGAATCACGCACTGATGAGGTCACCCCTGCACCCCCCCCCCCATGCTCCCAGTGTTACATTGACAGCAATGTGGGAAATATTTGATTGCTCCATATTGGTGCTCCAACCTTCTGTGCATAGAACCACATGGACTATTCCGGCTTTATGAAGGACATTTTTATAGAGTCCTTCCATTTTCCACATTATGGGTTACAGAAACCGAGAACAGATATGAAATTGAACAAAGTGACCGTAGTCCTCAGTTGGACCTTGGCCTATAATCGGCTTGTTAGCGGCACATTGACTGAAAATTGCCAACCAAGCTTCAGAATACAGAAATATACACGGCTCAAAAAAATGAAAGTTACACTTTTTAATCAGTCTGGCATCAAGTCAATGACATTCCCGGGATATTGATCTGGTCAGGGAAGTAGCAGAGGGGGTTGTTAATCAGTTTCAGCTGCTTTTTGTGTTAATGGAATAAACAACAGGTGCACTAGATGGGCAACAATGAGATGACCCCCAAAACAGGAATGGTTTTACAGGTGGAGGCCACTAATACTTTTTTCCCTACTCATCTTTTCTATTTGTCACTAGTTTTGCCTTTGGTTGGGGTCAGTGTCACTACTGGTAGCCTGAGGCTATACCTGGACCCTACAGAGGTTGCACAGGCAGTCCAACTCCTCCAGGATGGCACATCAATACATACCATTGCCAGGTTTGCTGTGTCTCCCAACACTGTCTCCTGGAATCTCCTCCATGCTCTTGAGACTGACAGTTACTCTAGGAGAGCTGGACAGGGCCGTAGAAGGTCCTTAACCCATCAGCAGGACCGGTATCTGCTCCTTTGTGCAAGGAGGAACAGGATGAGCCCTGCCAGAGCCCTACAAAATGACCTCCAGCAGGCCACTGGTGTGAATGTCTCTGACCAATCAGAAACAGACTTCATGAGGGTGGTCTGAGGGCCTGACGTCCTCTAGTGGGCCCTGTGCTCACTGCCCGGCACCATAGAGCTGGATTGGCATTTGCCATTGAACACCAGAATTGTCAGGTCCACCACTGGCACCCTGTGCTTTTCACAGATGAGAGCAGGTTCCCCCTGAGCACATGGGACAGACGTGAAAGGGTCTGGAGAAGCCGTGGAGAATGTTCTGCTGCCTGTAACATGGTTCAGCATGACCATTTTGGTGGTGGGTCAGTGATGGTCTGGAGAGGCCTATCCATGGAGGGACACACAGACCTCTACAGGCTAGACAATGGCCCCCTGACTGCCATTAGGTATCGGGATGAAATCCTTGGACCCATTGTCAGACCCTATGCTGGTGCAGTGGGTCCTGGGTTCCTCCTGGTGCAGTGGGTCCTGGGTTCCTCCTGGTGTACAATGCCCGGCCTCATGTGGGAGAGTATGAAGGCAGTTCCTGGAGGATGAAGGAATTGATACCATTGAATGGCCCCCACGCTCTCCTGACCTAAATCCAATAGAACCCCTCTGGGATGTCATGTTTCGGTCCATCCGACGCCATCAGATTGTACCTCAGACTGTCCAGGAGCTCAGTGATGCTCTGGTCCAGATCTGGGAGGAAATCCCCCAGGACACCATCCGTGGTCTCATTAGGAGCCTCCCCCGACGTTGTCAGGCATGCATACAAGCACGTGGGGGCCACACAGACTACTGAGGACCATTCTGAGTTGCTGCAATGACATTTCAGCAAAATGGACTCGCCTGCTGCATCATTCCTTTACTTTGATTTTTGGGGTGTCTTTGAATCCAGTCCTCTGTAGGCAGATAACATTCATTTCCATCCAACGATGGGCCATCCTTACGTTCCTCACCCATCCCCCATCCATGTCAGTATAGAGATCCAGCAGGAGATTCCTCCCCATTGAGATCTGATGGGTTTTCAGGGTGTTGAACCACTTTACATCCACGCTATATCCGAAAGATGGCTACAATGCGGTTGTCCAGTTCTAGGAAGGCGTTGTATAACTTCCTCCCAGAACGTGCCCCCCCCCCCCCCCTTGTGCTGTCAGTGATCACCTGTGTCCTATGGACACAGCTAATCACATGACAAGATAAAAGGCCAATCACAGCAGCCTTTTACCATGGGATCATCTGTATCCAATGACACGGCTGATCACAAAGTAAATACAGTTGCCGGAGATCAGCAGCACTTTCCTCACACTGTCACAGCGAGGAAAGTACTGCCGATAACCGGCCAATGTCACAGAGGACATCCGCACTGATCATCAGTGCCCAATAATGCCGCCCATCAGTGCTCTGGACTGAGACATATACACACTATAGGGGGATGTGCTTTGTTCATATTTCATGTCTGAGGTTTACAACCACTTTAGGCTTCTGGGCCAGAACAGCAGCGAAGTTTTACCGATGAATGTTTTACCGATGAATGTTAAAAACCCTGCGAGGGTAACCCTGGTGTGTTTGGGGGATTTTATTAAAAATAGGCAAGAAAAGCCGGTGAAAGGTTTTATATGTAATGTTACATTTTAATATATTTTTGAGAATAAAGTAATCTTGTTCTGAGTTCTTGTTGTGTTTCCAGGATTACTGATCAGTCATAACCGACGATGAATATTAGGAGGTACACTGCATCGGCCTGACTTCAGTCAGAGGGTCTGTACATGACTAGAGCCGGGGCTGCAGGAGTACAGTCATTAACCCCTTCATGCCTGAGGGTAAAACAAATATAAATGCCTAAGCACAATTTTGCAACGTTGACATGTGTTAGTAAAACCGTCCGTATCATCACAACTACGTCGTACATCCGGGTGGATTATACCGCGTTTTTTTCCAGGACAAATTGGGCTTTCATTTGGTGGTAAATGGTAATGGATATCTCCTGATTTTTTTTTTTTTTTTTTAATTATCAAAAAAAACTGGCCCAAAATAGTAAAATAAAAAAATGTTTTATTGAGCTGTGTGTTTCTTGTTACCATAACCTACCACCAAAGAACAACCAAAAATAAATTCTCCAGCTCTTGACGATCGCAGCGATATCATATATGTGTGTTATTTGTTGTTTGTACCCGGAGTACAGCCCAGAAACAATAATGCCCTTCTTTTTTTTTTTTTTTTTTTTTACCTAAAACACTGGCAGACGGCAGGAGAGTGGAACTTGTGTTTTTTTTGTTTTTTTTTTGAGGGTGGGGTCGGTTGGGGGGGCGAGCAATGCGATTAGCATTGGATCTACTTCGGGGGACATTTTTTTTGTTTTTAAATAAAGGACTTTTCAAAGACTCTCCAGTCATTTTTACGATACACTTTTTTTTTTTAATGAATGCGTAGCGCTACCATGTACAAAATACTCATTCACGGGGGGGGGGGGTGGATCTGGGGTGCCCCTGGGGGCTTTTCATGGACCGTCAGCTGCATCCCGAAGATTGCCCAAAAGCCCCAATACATGATATATTGTCTGAATACAGAGACCCTGCAGAATAAAATACTAGTTCTGATTTGTCACGTCACATGATATTAGTGCAACGGTTTGTCAAGTACACAATTGTAGAAATGTAGCAGAATACATCTCGGCCTAAATTTATGAAGAACAATTATTTATTTGCAAACTTTTATAACAGAAACAAAAATTAGATTTTATTTTATTTTTTTTTAATTTTGGGTCTTTTTTTAATTTAGCAAAAAATAAAACCCCCATTATTGCTTAAATATCACCAAAAGAAATCTCTAGTTGTGTGAAGAAAATTATAACATTTTAGTTTGGGTACAATGTTGTATGACCGCGCAATTGTCATTCAAAGTGTGAGAGCGCTGAAAGCTGGAAATTGGCCTGGACTGGAAGGGGGTAAAAGTGCCCGGTATGGAAATGGTTAAAGCTCAGATCATCTCCAACATGACAATGAGGTCCCTGCACTCCAATGGCCTCCACAGTCACCAGATCTCCATCCAATAGAGCACCTTTGGGATGTGGTGGAACGGGAGATTCCCATCATGGATGTGCAGCCGACAAATCTGCAGCAACTGCGTGACGCCATCATGTCAATATGGACCAAAATTTCTGAGGAACGTTTCCAACACCTTGTTGAATCCATGCCACGAAGAATGAAGGCAAAAAGGGGGTCCAACCTGGGACTAGCAAGGTGGATCTAAAAAAAAAAGTGTCTGGTGAGTGTATGAGAACACTGCGGCATTTTTGCAGCCACTTTTAGGGACGACAGGCTTTTTTTCTTTTTTTTGCTGCTTGTAAAAACAGCCCTCCATGTTATCCTATGTGTCCGTGCACACGGGGACTTTTAGTGGCAGGAGCGTTTACAGGCAGGAAAGCCCAGGGCCAGTGCGTCCAGGAGCAGCAGTGTTTTGGCAGAAAAAGCACGGCGCGTGTAGCCATGCCTAAACGCAGTTTAGCGCTTGAGCGTTAATTGATTTCAATGGCTAGAATTATTATATAAAAGCGTTCGATACTTTTACAAGCGTCAGGAGTTTTTGCTGCAAAAACGCTTCTGCCGGGAGGAAGACTTCTAGGAGAGTTTTTTTTTTTTGTAACATAAGGCCTAAGAAAGGTGTGATGTTCCAATGTTGCCAGTAGGTGGCAGTGTGTTACTCCATGAAGAGCTATTATAAAAATGAACAAAGTGACTACAGAAAAATGCGATGTTCCAGTGTTGTCAGCAGGTGGCGGGGTGTTATTCATGTCAATGAGATCAATAGTTACTTTGTACTAACAAAGCGGCCACTGTAAGGTAACAATAGAAGACAGCAGCACAGGGGCTAAATGGTTAGCACTTCCGCCTGGCAGCACAAGGGTCATTGGTTCGAATCCCAGCCATGGCAGCACCTGCCTGGAGTTTGCATGTTCTTCCTGTGCCTATGTTTCCTCCGGGTACGCCGGTTTCCTTCCACACTCCAAAGACATGCTGTTTGGTGAATTGGATCCTGTCTAAATTGTCCCTAGTATGTGTATGTATGGATGTGAGTTAGGGACCTTAGATTGTACGCCCCTTGAGGGTTAGGGACTGATGTGAATATACAATATATATGTAAAGCACTGCATACATTGACGGCGCTATATAAGTACCTAAAATAAATAATAAACAAAAAATTATATAGGATCAAAAAACGGAAAATTGGATGACAGATTCCTATCGTAATTTTCCTTTCCTGACGGGCTCCATGTCAGCACAGCTGGGTAAGGCCCCCTCTCCCCCCCATTCTTCCAGGACCTAACTCATACATTTGAGCTCACCTGCAGCCTCAGAGCTCTGTAACTAGTCCTACCAAACACTCAAGCAGCAGGAAGATACAACAAAGAACTGTACTGCACGCTGGATGGACTGCAAGCAAACACCCTGGAAACATCTCCTACGAGTCTGAGTCCCACTCCACCTATCTTTAAATATGCCGTCTCTACTGCTCATCTTCATATTACTATCCTGCGTTCCCAAAATCTCCTTTCCTTACCCCTCTGCTCCACCCCAAAGATTACACATCTCCCCCTCACTGCTTCCATCTCCCTACTACTGCTCTCATCACCTCCTGCTGATACTTCACTCTCCTGCTGACCCAAACACCAGGACTGGAAGGCATGTGCGCTCGAGTACATCCCGCTCCCATCTTACTTTCCTCACCCTCCTTCTCCTAACCTCTGGGGATATCTCCCCAAACCCTGGTCCTCCAGTATCTCACCCCCACACCAGGCACCCTCCTTCTCCTAATCTCTGGGGACATCTCCCCAAACCCTGGTCCTCCAGTATCTCACCCCTACACCAGGCACCCTCCTTCCTCCACAAATAGCTGCAATCTCCTCAATTTAATATCGGTCCCCGTGCTCCCAAAAACCTCCCTCCCTTTTTAATGTGCGCTCTGGAATGCCCGCTCTGTCTGTAATAAGCTCACCTCTGTCCATGACCTTTTTGTCTCCCGCTCCCTTAACCTACTAGCAATTACAGAAACTTGGCTTCAAGCAGCAGATTCTGCTTCTCCCACAGCACTTTCCTATGGAGGCCTCCTCTGGACCCACTCACCCAGACCCAGTGGTTGGAAATGTGATGGGGTTGGTTTGCTTCTATCCCCAATGAGCACCTTTCAAGTCCTCCCTACCCCTCCCTCTCTATCCTTCTCTTCTGTCGAGACTCACTGTTGTTTTCTTCCATTTCTCTGAGGATTGCAGTGATCTATCGGCCTCCTGGACCCGTGTCCCGCTTTCTTGATGACTTCTCCACCTGGCTACGCTACTTTCTCTCCTCTGAACTACCCGCTATCATTCTCGGAGATTTTAGCATCCCTATTAATGTCAACAACCCGGCTACATCCCAACTCTTCCACATAACCTCATCTTTTGCATTAGCACAATGTATACAGTCCTCCACTCACTCTGATGGGAATACATTAGTCCTTGTTTTCTCCCATCTTTGCACTCCCTACAACCTCACAAACACCCCCTTTCCTCTCTCTGATCACAATCTCATCACCTTCACAGTCTCCTCGTCTTCAAACACCTATCCCTCCAAGCAGCAAACAATTACCCGCAGAAACCTTCACAACTTGAACCCGTCTCCTTTCCACTCTGCAACTGACCAACTCTGACAGAATCTCTCCCCTGTCCTGCCCTGACCTGGCCACTGCTGTCTACAACAGTTCGCTTTCATCCACATTAGACTCGCTTGCTCCTCTAACAACACGAAGCGTCAGGCCCCGACCATTACAACCTTGGCACACTGACAACACCAGAGATCTTAAATGACATAGTCGTGCGCTGGAGCAAATGTGGCGTAAAACCGAATCCCACCAAGTGTTCACCCGATATAAATCTGCTTTCTTAACATACAATTCCTCCCTTCGTGCTGCCAAACAAGCCTGCTTTGTCACTCCTATTAATACCTTCTCATCCAGTCCTCGTCGTCTCTTTTAACTCTCTACTTTCTCCACCTCCACCCAGTACCTCACTCACTGCTCACGAGATTGCAAATCATTTCAAAAACAAGATTGACGCAATTCATAGGGACATCTCCACTGCACAGACATCCATCCCACTTAGCATACCTTGTACTAAACCTCCCTCAACACTTTCCTCTTTTGACCTCGCTACTACCGAAGAGGTCACTAAGGTTTTCTCAGAAGCCCATCTCACCACCTGCCCCCTGGATTCTGTCCCCTCACAACTACTACGGTCACCCTCTTCTTCCATCCTATGCTCCCTCACTCACATCTTCAATCTTTCCCTCTCTAACGGTGCCTTCCCCTCCCCTCTAAAGCATGCGCACATCACTCCCATACTTAACGAGCCCTCCTTGGATCCCACCAACCTGAACAACTGAAGACCCATCTCCCTGCT
The DNA here is from genome assembly GCF_062004578.1 of Staurois parvus. Classification (NCBI taxonomy): domain Eukaryota; kingdom Metazoa; phylum Chordata; class Amphibia; order Anura; family Ranidae; genus Staurois; species Staurois parvus. The sequence continues at coordinate 42,875 of NW_028320695.1, forward strand.
GCCATTTACCTCTAAACTCTTAGAGCGCTTAGTCTACAATCGTCTGAGCTCCCACCTCACTGACAACAACCTTCTTGATCCTTTACAGTCTGGCTTTCGCTCTCTACACTCCACTGAAACTGCCCTACTAAAACTCACTAATGATCTACTAACAGATGAAACCAATGGCCACCACTCCGTACTCATCCCAACCAATGGCCACTACTCCGTACTCATCCCAACCAATGGCCACTACTCCGTACTCATCCCAACCAATGGCCACTACTCCGTACTCATCCCAACCAATGGCCACTACTCCGTACTCATCCCAACCAATGGCCACTACTCCGTACTCTTACTACTTGACCTCTCTGCAGCTTTTGATACGGTTGACCATCCCCTCCTCCTCAAAAAATTCCACTCTCTTGGCCTCAAAAACACTGCTCTCTCCTGGTTCTCCTCCTACCTATCGCAGCGCTCCTTCAGTGTTACCTATAACGCCGCCTCCTCCTTTTCACTCCCTCTCTCTGTAGGGGTCCCTCAAGGTTCTGTCCTTGGACCCCTTCTCTTCTCCATCTACACCTCCTCCCTTGGTCACTTGATAAACTCCCACGGCTTTAAGTACCATCTCTATGCTGATGACACACAAATCTATCTTTCTACCCCTCACCTCACCCCTTCAGTCTCCACTCGCATTACTAACCTACTAAGTGACATATCGGCTTGGATGTCACTCCACTTCCTCAAACTCAATCTTTCCAAAACTGAGCTCTTAGTATTCCCCCCAGCCCATGCCCCCTCCCCTGACTTCTCCATCAAGACCAATAATACAACCATCAGTCCCTCCCCTCATGCCAGGGTACTAGGTGTAATCCTAGACTCCCATCTGTCCTTCCAGTCCCAAATCCAATCACTGTCCAAATCGTGTAGACTTCACCTCCGCAACATCTCCAAGATACGACCGCTCCTAACTTCGGAAACCACAAAGCAACTTATTCACTCCCTAATTATATCTCGCCTTGACTATTGTAACTCCCTCCTCATTAGCCTACCTCATCGCAGGCTATCCCCTCTTCAGTCTATAATGAATGCTGCTGCCAGACTCGTCCACTTTACTAACCGTACTGTGTCTGCCACCCCTCTCTGCCAATCCCTCCTCTGGCTTCCCGTTGCCCAACGGATAAAATTCAAAACACTAACTATAACGTATAAAGCCATTTATAACTGCCCCAAATTACATCAATGATCTTGTCTCTAAAATCACCCAAACCGTACTCTCCGCTCCTCGCAAGACCTCCTACTCTCTAGCTCCCTTGGGTACTCCTCCCATGCTCATCTCCAGGACTTCTCCAGAGCTTCCCCCATCCTCTGGAACTCTCTACCCCAATTTATCAGACTATCGCCTACTCTGCTCACTTTTAGGTGATCTCTGAAAACCTCTCTCTTCAGGGAAGCCTATCCTGCCCTCAGCTAATACTGGAATCTTCTACTCTTCCAACCAGCCCATCCCCCACAGTTACTACCTTTTGTACCACTAGCCCCTCCCTCCTAGATTGTAAACTCCAAGGAGCAGGGCCCTCAAATCCCTCTTGTAATGAACTGTATTGTTACTGTATTGTCTCCCGTTATATTGTAAAGCGCTGAGCAAACTGTTGGCGCCATAAATCCTGTATAATAATAATAATAATAATGAGAGATCCCCTGATATCAGCAGACTTGTGTCTGGGCAGAGAGTTTTCAGCTACACTTAACCTTTTTGTAATATTGGTTGAGGAATCCACAATAGCATGTCAGCTGCAGAGCTAAACTGTATCAAACCAGAGAACAAAAATATAATATATTGCAGCTTACCAGTCCTTAGGTGTGGTGACTGCATTGGTTTTCTTATTTCAGTGTGAGTACATCGCCAATGCTCAATCTACCTCCCCACCTAGCCTCCCTCCCACGATAACCCCCTCAACTCTCCCCTCCTCTGACCTCGCAACCACCCTGACCCCCACCACACCTAACATCCCGCACACTAAAACCTGCCCAACACTCCACTCCTTCAGCCTTGCTACTACTGAAGAGGTCACTAAGGTCTTCTCAGAAGCCCACCTCACCACTTGCCCCCTTGACCCTGTCCCCGCACAACTCCTCCGGTCTCCCTCCTCCTCCATCCTACGCTCCCTCACCTATATCTTCAATCTCTCCCTCTCTACTGGCACATTCCCCTCCCCCCTAAAGCACGCGCACATCACTCAATACTCAAAAAAGCCTCCCTGGACCCCAACGACCTGAGCAACCTTAGACCCATCTCCCTGCTGCCATTTTCATCCAAACTCCTCCAGCGCTTGGTCTACAATCACCTTAGCTCCCACCTCACCGACAACAACCTCCTCGTTCCACTACAGTCCCCTACACTCCACCGAAATCACCCTACTCAAAATCACTAATGACCTGCTAACCGCCAAAGCTAATGGCCACTACTCAGTCCTCCTACTCCTCGACCTCTCCGCGGCCTTCGACACAGTTGACCACCCCCTCCTCCTTAATAAACTACACTCCCTTGGCATCAGAGACTCCGCTCTCTCCTGGCTTTCCTCCTATCTATCCCAACGCTCCTTCAGCATTATCTATTACGCTACCACCTCCCCCTCTCTGTAGGGGTCCCCCAAGGCTCTGTTCTCGGTCCTCCTCTTTTCCATCTACACCTCCTCCCTTGGCCAACTGATACACTCCCACGGCTTCAACTACCACCTCTACGCCGATGAAACGCAAATCTACCTCTCTATCCCTCGCCTCACCCCTTCAGTCTCCGCCCGAACCACCCGCCTACTGAACGACATATCAAACTGGATGTCACTCCACTTCCCCAAAATTAAACCTGTCCAAAACTGAGCTCCTAATTTTCCCCCCAGCCTGCGCCCTCCCCCCCCTCTCCATCACGACCAACAACGCCACCATCAGCCCCACCCCACAAGCCAAAGTCCTAGGTGTCACTTTAGACTCAAATCTGTCCTTCCCAACCCCATGTCCAATCGCTCGCATCCACCTCACCAACCACTGCGCATCCACCACCCCCCTCTGTCATTCCCTCCATTGGCTCCCGATTGCCCAACACATTAAATTCAAACTACTAACATTGATGTACAAAGCCATTCATAACGCCGCCCCAAACTACCTTACCGACCTGATACCCAAATACAACCTAACCCATGCTCTTCGCTCCTCACAAGACCTCCTACTTTCTAGCTCCCTGGTCTCCTCCTCCAACGCCCGACAGCAGGACTTCTCCAGGACTTCCCCCATCCTCTGGAATTCACTACCCCAATCCATCAGACTGTCACCTACCCTCCTCACCTTTAGGTGCACCCTGAAAACCCATCTCTTCAGGGAAGCCTACCCCACCCTCACCTAACAGCCGATCTCCTCCACTCCATCCCCCACAGCCACTTCCTCCTGTACCACTATCACCTCCCTCCTAGATTGTAAGCTCGAAAGAGCAGGGCCCTCGCACCCCTCGTGTATTGTTTTGTTACTGTATTGTATTATGTACTGTCCCCCACTATATTGTACAGCGCTGAGCAAACTTTTTGGCGCTATATAAATACTGTATAATAATAATAATACTAGAGCTAGCACTCTATTCCTTGTATCTGGGCACTGTGCTGGTCATACATGAATTAGCTTGCATATTCTCCCTGTGCTTGCCTAGGTCATGATGGTTTCCCATCTCCTAAGTGCTTTGAGCCCCCAGGACAAAAAATGCTATTCAAATGAAATTAAATCCTCAAATTAAATTGGGACTGTCCTTATTCTGATAATTCCAGATCCGGTTCTCATCTCCAACATCACCAGTAATGGCAGCCGGCTGGGTGAGGACATGGCGGTGAGCGTCCAGTTCTCTGGAGAAGAGAGCGCTGTGACCTGGGAGGTGGACGGGGAGCCTCTCCCTGAAAGATACCGGCTGATAGATGACAATAGGACGCTGATTATCCCCAGTGTGCAGAGAGACGACGCCGACAGGAGATTCCGGGTCAGGATCACCAACCCGGTCAGTGAGGAGATCCGGGAATACCGGCCGATCAATGATACAATGTTCATCAGAATGCTGGAAGCAGAAGGTATTGGTGACTATGGGGGGTCATGTTATATTCCATGTATTGGGGTGTTATAGATCGGGGTCATCATGTCTCCTCTTCTCTGGGGGGTCATAGTGGGAGGGTGACACAGGATAGTAACATTGTGTCATGTTGTCTCTTCTCTGCTCTCCTAATGGAGGATTATACAGGTGAGATGTCACATGACCACCAACAATACAGACTGATACATTGTATATTTATCATATGTGTATCTAAATCTTTTATACGTTGTGTCTACATTCCATTTATTTTCTCACAGATTTGAAGCCATATAGAGGAAGGATGGGTCTCATTGCTGCTCTCATTGTTTCAGGAGCAGTGATTGTTTCTTCTATATGTCAGGTAAGTGATATTTCTTCCTCTCAGTAATACATTATTACACAGATGAGAGTAGTAAGTTGTCGATGCAGTAGGAGTAAATAACATACCCGGGCATCAGTGGGAAGTAAAATGCTCCTATGTCAGCAGTGAACCTTCTGTCTCTGCTGGGTCTGTCCCTCCTCTGTCCATCCTTCTGTCTCTGGTGGGTCCGTCCCTCCTCTGTCCATCCTTCTGTCTCTGGTGGGTCTGTCCCTCCTCTGCTCATCCTTCTGTCTCTGGTAGGTCTGTCCCTCCACTATCCATCCTTCTGTCTCTGGTGCGTCTGTACCTCCTCTGCTCATCCTTCTGTCTCTGGTAGGTCTGTCCCTCCACTATCCATCCTTCTGTCTCTGGTGGGTCTGTCCCTCCTCTGCTCATCCTTCTGTCTCTGGTAGGTCTGTCCCTCCTCTGTCCATCCTTCTGTCTCTGCTTGGTTCAGCTGCTGTGAAAATGCTCCGTGTGCATGAGGACGTTCTCACAGTCTGTCTGACATTTCATCCTCATGCACACTGGGCCCCCCAGCAGAGAGAGCTTGACAGTGACCAACAACACCCCTGCCCCATCAGCCCCCCCCCCTACTGAAGAGAACCTTCCACTAACACCTCCCCCTCCCCCCGGAGACAGCTTTGGCCATCCCCAGGAATGACAGTCGACAGTTGGGTTCAAGCAGCACACAGCCTCTCTCGGATCCCCCCTTGTCCCCATGCCACATATGTCCCTTCTTCCCGGGGGCAGTGCTGCCCCCCTACAAAGAATGCCGCCCTAGGCAATTGCCTTGTGGTGAATACGCCCTGCACTGGACTTTTTACAGCGGCTGTTGTTGGCTTTCGGCGGTTTTTTCTACAGCCAGTGAACTCCCCGGCATGTTCTCCTAGGTGTCTGTGCACACAGAGGCTTCAATCAGCATTTTTTTTGGCCAGGGGCGTTTTCTGGCTGGAAAAACCCAGAACTAGTGGATTCTAGAGGAGATTTTTTAGCTGTAAATACGCTCTAACGCTGATAAATGCAGCAAAATGGTGTTTCTGGACAACTTGTTATTTTATTGTGTAAAAAACGCTAAAAAATAGTCTAAACACTAATGCAAAAAAGCTAAAAAAAAATGCAGAAAAACTTGTTTTAACGTGACTTTATACAACTAGCGCTAATGGTGTTCTTAAAACGCCCGGCTGTGCAGGAGGAGCGGTGAGGACAGACATGGTGATCAGGGGGGGTCACACATTGGGGGAGAGTTACTAACACTGGAGGACTCAGAATCCGGAGGCTCTGTGCATGGGAGCCAATCAGCTTCTGACTTCAGATTGTCTAATTAAGCTTTGGCAATAAAACCTGGAAGCTGATTGGTTGCTATGAGGAGCTGCTCCGGATTTCGCTCTCTTCAGGTTTAGTAAATCTCCTCCATTGTATCCTTTTATCACATTTCCTACAACTGTCACTGATCTCCATACAGCACACGGACACGCCCCTTCCACTACTCAGAGCCCCGCCCATTCATGCTAATAGCGCTCCTCCCGTCAGCGCCTGACTGGCTGGAGAGGAGGAGTAATAAGTAGCCATGTGCGCAGAGCCCCGCCCAGCTACAGCTCGGGAATGCTGATTGGAGGGTGGGCGGAGACCTGCAGTGTGGGCGGAGTTATGAGAGGAGGCATCGGGACCGGAGGGAGGGGGGGATCAGAGGGGAATCTACCGAGGGGGGCGGTACTGATACTGGGGGAGGGGCCGGAGATACAAAATATCCCGAATAAGAGAAGCAGAGAAAACATCCAAGAAATCCGAGATGTAGATCTGTATACCGACACGTGTGCCGTACATACAGCAACGTGTCCCCTGTAACAAAACACAACATAACCCCCCCGGACCTCCCCCCTTATTGTATTCACCATGGAAAAAAATCATGTAAAGCTTTCTCCTCCCCGACAATGAAAGGGTTAACCACGTGACAATGCCCCTCTGGCGGCGAGTGGGAGGAGCACACAGGGATCGCCCCGCCCTCTTATAGATCAGTCACATTGTATACAATGTATCTCTAAATGAATCTTTCCCCTCTGGCCCCGCCCCCATACAGTACAAGACCCCGCCCATCCATTTATTTCTAGCTCAGTGCGGAGATGGCGGGACGTCGGTGTGGAAGGGGAAGAATGATTTCCCGGTGTCCTCCAGCCTGTCCGGTGGAGGGTCTCCGGTATACGGGAGCACAGAGCGCAGGAGGAGGACGACCCGTGACAGCATGGCCGCCTACCGACAGGTACCTACCTCTGTTCTGCTGGGGGGGGGGGTCTGTATTCGGACATTTCGGGTCTGTGGTCAGGCTGGTGGTGGGGGGGCCACACTGTGGCCCCTTCATATTATACAGGTCAGTGGGGGGAGGTGATTCTCTGTGGGTGCGATGCTCTGCACACCGCACTGCCATGATGGAAGACATAGTCCCTTCCTCCCCTCCATGTATCGGTCCCGGTCACACGGGACGCACTCATCAGTCCCGGTCGCACTCATCGGTCCCGGTCCCACCGGACGCACTCATCAGTCCCGTTCACACATATTGGTCCCGGTCAAACCGGACGCACTCATCGGTCCCGGTCACACGTATTGGTCCCGGTCCCATCGGATGCACTCATCGGTCCCGGTCCCACTGGACGCACTCATCGGTCCCGTTCACACGTATTGGTCCCGGTCCAACCAGACGCACTCATCGGACACGGTCACACGTATTGGTCCCGTTCACACGTATCGGTCCTGGTCAAACCGGATGCACTCATCGGTCCCGGTCAAACCGGACGCACTCATTGGTCCTGGTCACACGTCCTGGTCCCACCGGACGCACTCATCAGTCCCGGTCCCACCAGACGCACTCATCGGTCCCACTCATTGGTCCCGGTCCCACTCATTGGTCCCGGTCCCACGTATTGGTCCCGTTCACACGTATTGGTCCCGATCCCACTGGACGCACTCATTGGTCCCGTTCACACGTATTGGTCCCGGTCAAACCGGACGCACTCATTGGTCCCGGTCACACGCATCGGTCCCACTGGACGCACTCATCGGTCCCGGTCCCACTCATTGGTCCCGGTGCCACTGGACGCACTCATCAGTCCCGTTCACACTCATTGGTCCCGGTCACACCGGATGCACTCATTGGTCCCTGTCAAACTGGATGCACTCATCGGTCCCGGTCACACGTATTGGTCCCGGTCACACCGGACGCACTCATCAGTCCCGGTCACACTGGTCGCACTCATCAGTCCCGGTCACACTGGTCGCACCCGGTCACACTGGTCGCACGTATTCGCTCCCGGTCACACTGGTCGCACGTATCGCTCCCGGTCACACTGGTCGCACGTATCGGTCCCGGTCACACTGGTCGCACGTATCGGTCCCGGTCACACCTGACGCAGTCATCGGTCCCGGTCACACCGGACGCGCTGCAATGACAGCGGTCACACGGGTGCGATTCACACTCCTATGGTACCCGCACTAACCTCAGGGGTGACTTATATAGACTTCTGTGTCCAACATCCTACAAATCGCACCTGAAATCGCCATCTCACCCGACTCCACTGTTATCACACGATTCTAACTCCGGTTTGGTGTCAGAGCCCCAATTGGGGAGATTGCCCCCCCCCCCCTCCCCCTGTCCTGCAGCTGTCAATGACCGGGTTCCAGCCAGTAATTACCCGCCGGCATGATTTCTGATGATCATCGATGAGGAAGAGGACTATCGGCTCGGGCACATTACACAGCACAGCCATCCACAGCAGTGTGATTACAGTGAAGCACACAGACCCCGCCCCCTAGTAAAACACTCCCAGCACACAGTTAACCCTTTGATCGCCCCTCATGTTAACCCCTTCCTGCCCAGTGCCATTAGTACAGTGTCAGTGCTTTTTATTAGCACTGATCACTGTATTGGTGTCACTGGGGATGTCAGTGACACCAAGTCAGTCCCTCCCCCCCCCCATCATCCCGGAATGCCTGCCGCAGGCCTGCTGTAAGTTGAAATGAAAGGAAATAAATAGAGAAGAGCAAAGTATTCAAAAATTCGATTTGGCTGATTCGGCGAATTTCAGGAAGAAATTCGATTCGATGCGAATTTATTCGCTACGAAGATAACTTATAAAAAGGGTTTCTAGGCTTCAGAGAGCCTTTAAATTAGTGCAGAACACTGTACCTTTAATTTAAATGTCCTTGGAGATGAGGAAGGAGAAGGAGAAGGAGAAGGATGAGAAGATGGAGAAGGAGAAGGATGAGGAGAAGGAGAAGGATGAGGAGAAGGAGAAGGATGAGGAGAAGGAGAAGGATGAGGAGAAGGAGAAGGATGAGGAGAAGAAGAAGGATGAGGAGAAGAAGAAGGATGAGGAGAAGAAGAAGGATGAGGAGAAGAAGAAGGATGAGGAGAAGGAGAAGGATGAGGAGAAGGATGAGGAGAAGGAGAAGGATGAGGAGAAGGATGAGGAGAAGGATGAGGAGAAGGATGAGGAGAAGGATGAGGAGAAGGATGAGGAGAAGGATGAGAAGAAGGACAGTTCTGTGACAGTTTCTGTCTATTTCTGACAGTTCTGGGACATTCACTCCATACAGCGGTTGAAACATTGTATCTGTTTCCATAAATGACATTCTGCAGATACACTTAGAGGAGCTCTGCAGATACACTTTTTGCCGGCTTGGAATTATTCTTATTTTCATCCTACTTCTTCTTCTTCTTCTTCATCCTCTTCTTCTGAGGATGAGGATGAAGAAGAAGAAGAAGAAGAAGTAGGATGAAAATAAGAATTCCAAACCGGCAAAAAGTGTATGTGCAGAGTTCCTCTATTTCTGACAGTTCTCTGACAGCTCCTTCACATGTACAGCGGTTGAAACATCTGTATCCTAAATGGAAACTAATAGATACAATGTTTCAACCGCTGTACATGTGAAGGAACTGTCAGAGAAATGTCAGAAATAGCGGAGCTCTCTGCAGGGACACTTTTGCCGGCTGATCGGGAAAAATTTGATTCGCGCACCCGAAGTAGGCAAATTTTCGGATTCGACGCGAATCGAATTTTTCCTGAAATTCGTATCGAATTCCGGTTCGCCTGGTTCGATTCGCTCATCTCTAGAAATAAACATCCCAGTATATATATAACTTTCACGTAAACCAATTAATTTACACGTATTGGGTTTTTTTTTTTTTTTAGCAAAGACACGGAGCAGAATACATTTTGGCTTAAATTTTAAATTTGATTTTTAAAATTTTTTTTACTGGACACGTTTAATAGCAAAAAGTAAAAAAAAAAAATAATTTTTTTTCTCAAAATTGTCTTTTTTAAAAAAAAAAAAAAATTTTTTATTATAGCACAAAAAATAAACTGTACAGGCGATCAAATACCACCAAAAGAAAGCTCTATTTGTGGGGGGGGAGGCATAGTTTCATTTGGGCACAGCGTTGCATGACAGCGCAATTGTCAAAGTAATACAGCGCTGTAACACAAAAAATGGCCTGGTTAGGAAAGAGGGGGGGGGGGGGGGGGGGGTCAGCATCTAGGAGCAGAAAAAGAAAATTTGTAGAGAGGTGTTTTTTTATTTCCAGGAGTAAAAATGGTAAACGTTACTAAATCGCTCTTAACAGCTTTTTTTTTTTCCTGGTGTTTTTTGTTTTTTTTAATTTTATTTTTCCCCTCAACATGTATTGTGAAAATGCTGACGCTCCCGACTGTTGACACTCCCGGCACGATACTAAAATGCGCTATTACCAGCATTTTTTTTTATCCAGCGCTTCTTTAGCGTAAAAAAAACAAAAAACAAAAACCTGCTAGTGTGCAAGGAGCCATAATCTTTGAAAACTGACTCTGCCTTTACTGCGAGGGAGGGGGGCTCCAGACTTAAAGGGCCAGTTTACTGTCCTTCAGACTTTAGGGGGGCCCGACTGTGGCCAATTGGAGTAGAAAATGCCCCGGTGTCAGTGAGAGTGTACAGTGCCGCAGTCCTGGTGGTCAGAGTAAAAAAATATATATGGTACCCAGGGGTGGACTGACAACTCATATGGCCCCCGGGCAATAGGGGATCATGGGGCCCCTGTGTCCTTGCCCAAACTCAAAAAAGCCTATGAAAAAGGTACCAGGGGCATCTCATGGGGCCCCCTACTGACCCCGGGCCCTCGGGCAGTGCCCGAGTTTCCAAATGGTCAGTCCGCCCCTGATGGTACCTGTTGTCAGTAGGAAGAGGAATAGTGCCCCCTCGTTGGTGTCAGTGGGAGGGATACCACCCCCTCCACGTAGGCCACGGTGGGAGGACTGGTGCCCCATTGCTTGTATTAGTGGGAAGAATGGTGCCCTGCCGTCGGTGAGAGGAATAGTGTCTCATATCAATGTGAGGAACGTGCCCCAGGGGCTGCATACAGGTGAGTGAGGGGCCACAGTTTGGAGACCGCAGTGCTAGAGCATAAAAATTTTTTTTAGACCTTTGTGGTACCAGGTTGGAGAAGACCTGCCTTACTAGAAATCACTAATGAAACAATGTAAATCAAATTCAATGTTTAAACCACTAGGGGTCGGGGTATCTAAAGTGTGAATCCACCTAAACTCTTATTGGCTGAGAGTGTGTACTTTGTGACTACCTCTCCAGTGTTTGTGTTTTTTTTTGTTTTTTAAACTTTCAATCCCCCAGAATTTTAAATTGGATGATTCCTTGTGCATGAATGAGAAGTGTTTAGATACACTATGCTTACTGTATCCCTTTTTAATATTTTGTATATGTTCCTTAACCACTTCCAGTCCGGACACTTTCCCCCCCTTCCAGTCCGGACACTTTCCCCCCCTTCCAGTCCGGACACTTCCCCCCCCTTCCAGTCCGGACACTTCCCCCCCCCCCCCCTTCCAGTCCGGACACTTCCCCCCCTTCCAGTCCGGACACTTCCCCCCCTTCCAGTCCGGACACTTTCCCCCCCCCCCCCCTTCCAGTCCGGACACTTTCCCCCCCCCCCTTCCAGTCCGGACACTTTCCCCCCCCCCCTTCCAGTCCGGACACTTTCCCCCCCCCCTTCCAGTCCGGACACTTTCCCCCCCCCCTTCCAGTCCGGACACTTTCCCCCCCTTCCAGTCCGGACACTTTCCCCCCCTTCCAGTCTGGACACTTTCCCCCCCTTCCAGTCTGGACACTTTCCCCCCCTTCCAGTCTGGACACTTTCCCCCCCTTCCAGTCTGGACACTTTCCCCCCCTTCCAGTCTGGACACTTTCCCCCCCTTCCAGTCTGGACACTTTCCCCCCCTTCCAGTCTGGACACTTTCCCCCCCTTCCAGTCTGGACACTTTCCCCCCCTTCCAGTCTGGACACTTTCCCCCCCTTCCAGTCCGGACACTTTCACCCCCTTCCTGCCCAGGCCAAATTTCAGCTTTTAGCGCTATCACACTTTCAATGACAATTGCGCGGTCATGCAACACTGTACCCATATAAATTTTTTAGCATTTTTTTGAGACAGATCAAACTTTATTTTGGTGGTATTTATTCACCACTGGGATTTTTTTTTTTTTTGCTATATAAATGAAAGTCCAAAGATGTTTTAAAGTGTTTTTCTTATAAAATTTTGCAAACAAGCTTTCTTCATAGATCTTGGCCAAAATTTACAGTTATCTTTTTAGTAAAAAATAAAATAACTAAAAAAATAAAGTTTGAAAAATTAAACTAATTTGGGTTATGTGTTTTTTTTTTTTTTTTTTATATAACATACTTTCACCCTAGCAGTACAGTGTCACCATAGTGACACTGTACTACTTGTGGGGGGAGGGGGGTGAAGAATTTTTTTTTTTACACTGATTGCTTTTACAGCCTTTATGGGTGTAAAAGCAGTCATTACTCCTTCTCTCTGGCTGCATTCCTGCAGCCATTGAGAAATACTGTGTGAGCTGTGATTGGTCACAGCTTGTCACATGGTACAAGGCTGTTGTGAATAGCCCTGTACCATGTGACCTCTGTGATCATTCAGATTTCACACGTAGTAAGTAATGATGTCATTAGTGACATCTTGCTTACTACTCTTCATGTGATCACTGATTGGCCAATCAGTGATCACATGATCGGGACCTCACACAGAGGTCCCGTAGAGCAATCGGTGTTCCCGTGTGTCCGGAGGATACATCTGGCATCGGATTGCGGTGCTGTGTGCTCTCTAGGAGCGAGCACAAGTGGGGAGGAGGTTTATATACATGGGCTGGACGGGAAGTGGTTAATTTTGACTTTAAGTTGTCTTTTAGTTCTACCTACGTATTGTGGTCTGCATGTACACTCCAGCACATAGACTACTCCTTCCGTGTTGCAGCATATACAATCTTTAATGGAATACACTAGATCTGTAGCAGTTGCCCTAAATTCAGATTTCTTCTCAGTTAGTTTTGGAAAAACTGATCCACAATATTAACATATTGAATAAAAGGGAGGCGAAATACCTTATTCCTGAAATGTGTAGAACACCGGTCATTTATACTGTACCAAAGATCCAGAAGGATAAGAATGATCCCACTCCAAGACCGATAGTCGACGGTATTAATTACATGACGACGAGACTTGGCCAGTATATCGATTATTATTTACAGCCGATTGTCCAGAAAACAAGCGCTCACTTAAGGGATACAAAACAACTATTACAATTACTGTAGGAAGTAGGAAGTAGTATTTGAAAAGGAATCAACTTATCTGGTACCGGCAGATGTCATTGTTGTATACGATCATAAATCATCATCATCATCAGGCCTGTGAAGCAATGAAGGGGCACTGAGAACGCACAGCCAGCTATCATGTATTCAAAGAAGGTACCTCATTAAATGTTTAGAATTTTGTTTTAAAAAAAAAGAATTATTTCTGGCATAACCAATCATTCTATCAACAAACGGGTGCAGCCATGGGTGCAAAGTTCGCACCTAGTGTGGCTAATTTATTCATGGCACAATGGGAGGAAGAATCTATATATCAAAATACACCAGTGGGGTTCATATTTTACAAGAGGTTTATTGATAATGTAATCATGATCTGGAAAGGGAAAGAAAAAAAGTTATTGGAGTTCCTAGAAACTTGAAACAAAAATGAGAGGAATATATGCCTCTCATGGGATATAAGTAAGGAGATTACTTTCCTTCATCTTGATATTTCAATGGATGGGCAGAAACGATCTACTAAAACACACTTCAAGAATGTAGATAAACAGCTACCTCCCTATTGGCAGTTGGCATCACTTGTCTTGGCTGTACAATATACCAAAAGGGACAATTAATGCGGTTGAGAAGGAACTGTAATAAATAAGGAGGATTTCCTTGAACAAGCGAGTATGATAGGCAGAAGATTCACTTCCAAGGGGTGTGATCAACAATTCATTAATGACAGAATAAAAGAAGTGGTGAGTATAGATAGGAGTGAATTGATCAATACCACAACTATAGAAAAACAGACAGATATGGTACTGATTGTACTGGAATATAATACACAACATAAACAAGTAGAGAAAATTGTACAACACTGGCCTATATTAAAGGCTGATAAACATCTCATTACCCCCCTACCTGAGCGACCAAGATTTGTGTACAGAAGAGCACCCACCCTAAGGGATAAAATAGTAAAGAATGTCATTGAACAGTTACCCAGAAATACTTTTCCCGAGAAGAAAAAAAAAAAAGGCTTCTATCCATGCAGAAGATGCTATGCATGTAACCACGCCAAAAAACTGAGAAGAAATCTGAATTTAGAGATCTGCTACAGATCTAGTTTATTCCATTAAAGATTGTATATGCTGCAACACGGAAGGAGTAGTCTATGTGCTGGAGTGTACATGCAGACCACAATACGTAGGTAGAACTAAAGGACAACTTAAAGTCAGAATTAACCACTTCCTGTACAGTTGTGTTCAAAATAATAGCCGTGTGTTGAAAAAAGTGAATAAAGCTGAAAATCCTTCTAATAGCTTTTATTTCCATCCACACAAATGCATTGGGAACACGACACATTCTATTCCAAATCACAACATGAAGAAAAATACATCAAATTTGTGTTGTTCCTCTAAAAAAATTGAAGAAAAGTGAATATTAGACGGTTCAAAAAAATAGCAATGTTTGTATTCTTCTTTACAAACTCAAACATTCACTATATAAACTGAGAAATGTTTGAAGATTTTGCTTTCCTTTGAATGACTTCATGAATATTTGGTTGTAGTCGCACTGTTTCTGAGAACTGCTGTACATCTGTGTTGCATGGAGTCACCCAACTTCTGGCCCCTGTGATCAGGTATTCCAGCCCAGGATGATTGGACTACATTCCACAGTTCTTCTCTATTTCTTGGTTTTGCCTCAGAAACGGCATTTTTGATGTCACCCCACAAGTTTTCTATTGGATGAAGATCCGGGGATTGGGCTGGTCACTCCATAACGTCCATCTTGTTGGTCTGGAACCAAGATGTTGCACGTTTACTGGTGTGTTTGGGGTCGTTGTCTTGTTGGAACACCCATTTCAAGGGCATTTCCTCTTCAGTATAAGGCAGCATGACCTCTTCAAGTATTCTGATAGATTCAAACTGATCCATGATCCCTGGTATGCGATAAATAGGCCCAACACCGTAGTATGAGAAACATCCCCATATCATGATGCTTGCACCACCATGCTTCACGGTCTTCACAGTGTACTGTGGCTTGAATTCAGTGTTTGGGGGTCGTCTGACAAACTGTCTCCGCCCACTAGACCCAAAAAGAACAATCTTACTTCCATCAGTCCACAAAATGTTGCGTCATTTCTCTTTAGGCCGGTCAATGTGCTCTTTGGCAGATTGTAACCTCTTCAGCACACGTCTTTTTTCCAACAGTGGGACTTTGCGGGGACTTCTTGCAGATAGCTTGGCTTCACATCGGCGTCTTCTAATTGTAACAGTCCTCACAGGGAACGTCACACCTTCTTTCATCTTCCTGGAGCTGATTGTTGGCTGAGTCCGCGCCATTTTGGTTATTCTTCTATCCATTTGAAAGGTAGTTTTTTGCTTTCTTCCACGTCTTTCAGGTTTTGGTTGCCATTTTAAAGCATTTGCCATCATTTTAGCTGAGCAGCCGATCATTTTCTGCACTTCTTTATATGTTTTCCCCTCTCCAATCAACTTTTTAATCAAGGTACGCTGTTCTTCTGAACAATGTCTGGAACGACCCATTTTCCTCAGAATTTCAGAGAGAAATGCACTGTAACCAGCATGTCCAACATTTGCTGCCTTCCTTCCTTAAATAAGGGCAATAATTGCCGCCTGTTTTTCAAAGAATGAATGACGTCACTAATAGAACTCCACACGGCTATTATTTTGAACACGCCCCTTTCAATGAGTGATTCAATGACACAGAATCAGCAGCATGTATGTCATGACTGTCGGGTCTGTTGGATTTCTATGACTCTACTACACCTGCTAGGAAATTATTTGCCATGTAGAAATATCATTTCTACCAAAAACAGTGATTGATCCGGTTAGTGATGTCTGACTGCTAGTAATTTCAACACAACTGTATATAAATGGCCTCCCTGCTACTTGCTTGTGCACACTTCCTGGGAGCGCGCAGCACTGTGATCCGGTGCCCGCTGTGTCCTCCAGACTGGAACACCGATCGCTGTACAAGACCTCTGTGTGAGGTCCCGATCATGTGATCACTGATTGGCCAATCGGTGATCACATGAATAGGTGTAAGCAAGATGTCACTTCTGCCCTACTAAAACTCACTAATGATCTACTAACAGCTAAAACCAATGGCCACTACTCCATACTCCTCCCAACCAATGGCCACTACTCCATACTCCTACTCCTTGACCTCTGTGGCTTTTGATACGGTTGACCACCCCCTCCTCCTCAAAACTCCACTCTCTTGGCCTCCGAGACACCGCTCTCTCCTGGTTCTCCTCCTACCTATCGCAGCGCTCCTTCAGTGTTACCTATAACGCTGCCTTCTCCTCTCCACTTCCTCTTTCTGTAGGGGTCCCTCAAGGTTCTGTCCTTGGACCCCTTCTCTTCTCCATCTACATCTCCTCCCTTGGTCACTTGATAAACTCCCATGGCTTTAAGTACAATCTCTATGCTGATGACACACAAATCTAACTTTCTACCCCTCACCTCAACTGTTCAGTCTCCACTCACTTTATTATTATTATTATTATTATTATACAGTATTTATATAGTGGCAGAAGGTTCGCTCAGCGCTGTACATTATAGTGGGGGACAGTACATGAGACAATACAGTAACAATACAATACACGAGGGGTTCGAGGGCCCTGCTCCTTGGAGCTTACAATCTAGGAGGGAGGGGATAGTGGTACAGGAGGAAATAGATGTGGGGGATGGAGTGGTGGGAGGAGTGGAGGAGATTGGCTGTTAGGTGAGGGTGGGGTAGGCTTCCCTGAAGAGATGGGTTTTCAGGGTGCACCTAAAGGTGAGGAGGGTAGGTGGCAGTCTGATGGATTGGGGTAGTGAGTCCCAGAGGATGGGGGAAGTCCTGCAGTCGGGCGTGGGAGGTGGAGACCAGGGATCTAGAAAGTAGGAGGTCTTGTGAGCAGCGAAGATTACGGGTAGGGTGGTATTGTAGTTTGGGGCAGCGTTATGAATGGCTTTGTATGTTAGAGTTAGTAGTTTGAATTTTATGCGTTGGGCAATCGGGAGTCCAGTGGAGGGAATGACAGAGGGGGGTGGAGCCCAGTGGAGGGAATGACAGAGGGGGGGTGGAGCCCAGTGGAGGGAATGACAGAGGGGGGTGGAGCCTAGTGGAGGGAATGACAGAGGGGGGTGGAGCCCAGTGGAGGGAATGACAGAGGGGGGTGGAGCCCAGTGGAGGGAATGACAGAGGGGGGTGGAGCCCAGTGGAGGGAATGACAGAGGGGGGTGGAGCCCAGTGGAGGGAATGACAGAGGGGTGGAGCCCAGTGGAGGGAATGACAGAGGGGGGTGTAGGACACTGAGTGGAGGACAGTGAAGGGAGGGGGGAGGGGGGGGAAGGGTCCGCGGGGGGGAGGGGAAAGGGTCCGCGGACTGGAGGGGGGGGAAGGGCCCGCGGGGGGGAAAAGGGTCCGCGGACGGGAGGGGGGGGAGGGGGAAG
Source organism: Staurois parvus (assembly GCF_062004578.1). Classification (NCBI taxonomy): domain Eukaryota; kingdom Metazoa; phylum Chordata; class Amphibia; order Anura; family Ranidae; genus Staurois; species Staurois parvus. Next base: position 60,398 of record NW_028320695.1, read on the forward strand.
AAAGGGTCCGCGGAGGGGGGGAGAAAGGGTCCGCGGACGGGAGGGGGGGGAGAAAGGGTCCGCGGACGGGAGGGGGGGAAGAAAGGGTCCGCGGACGGGAGGGGGGGAGAAAGGGTCCGCGGACGGGAGGGGGGGGAGAAAGGGTCCGCGGACGGGAGGGGGGGGGGAAAGGGTCCGCGGACGGGAGGGGAGAAAGGGTCCGCGGACGGGAGGGGGGGGAGAAAGGGTCCGCGGGGGGGGGGGAAAGGGTCCGCGGGGGGGGGAAAGGGTCCGCGGGGGGGAGGGGGGGGGGGGAAAGGGTCCGCGGGGGGGGGGAAAGGGTCCGCGGACGGGAGGGGGGGGAGAAAGGGTCCGCGGACGGGAGGGGGGGGAGAAAGGGTCCGCGGACTGGAGGGGGAGGGGGGGGGAGAAAGGGTCCGCGGACTGGAGGGGAGGGGGGGGGGAGAAAGGGTCCGCGGACGGGAGGGGAGGGGGGGGGGAGAAAGGGTCCGCGGACGGGAGGGGGGGGAGGGGGGAGAAAGGGTCCGCGGACGGGAGGGGGGGGGGGGGGAGAAAGGGTCCGCGGACTGGAGGGGAGGGGGGGGGAGAAAGGGTCCGCGGACTGGAGGGGAGGGGGGGGGGAGAAAGGGTCCGCGGACTGGAGGGGAGGGGGGGGGGAGAAAGGGTCCGCGGACTGGAGGGGAGGGGGGGGGAGAAAGGGTCCGCGGACTGGAGGGGAGGGGGGGGGGAGAAAGGGTCCGCGGACGGGGAGGGGGGGAGGGGGGAGAAAGGGTCCGCGGACTGGAGGGGGGGAAGGGGGGAGAAAGGGTCCGCAGACGGGAGGGGGGGGAAGGGGGAGAAAGGGTCCGCGGACGGGAGGGGGGAGGGGGAGAAAGGGTCCGCGGACGGGAGGGGGAGAAAGGGGGAGAAAGGGGGGGAGGGGGGGAGAAAGGGTCCGCGGGGGGGAGGGGGGGAGAAAGGGTCCGCGGGGGGGGAAAGGGTCCGCGAACTGGAGGGGGGGGGAAGGGTCCGCGGACTGGAGGGGGGGAGAGAAAGGGTCCGCGGGGGGGAGGGGGGGAAGGGTCCGCGGACGGGAGGGGGGGGGGAGAAAGGGTCCGCGGGGGGGAGGGGGGGGAAAGGGTCCGCGGACTGGAGGGGGGGGGAAAGGGTCCGCGGACTGGAGGGGGGGGGAAAGGGTCCGCGGACTGGAGGGGGGGGGGGAGAAAGGGTCCGCGGACGGGAGGGGGGGGGAAAGGGTCCGCGGACGGGAGGGGGGGGGGAAAGGGTCCGCGGGGGGGGAGAAAGGGTCCGCGGGGGGGGAAAGGGTCCGCGGACGGGAGGGGGGGGAGGGGGAGAAAGGGTCCGCGGACTGGAGGGGAGGGGAGGGGGGGAGAAAGGGTCCGCGGACGGGAGGGGAGGGGGGGGGGAGAAAGGGTCCGCGGACGGGAGGGGGGGGAGGGGGAGAAAGGGTCCGCGGACGGGAGGGGGGGGAGGGGGAGAAAGGGTCCGCGGACTGGAGGGGAGGGGGGGGGGAGAAAGGGTCCGCGGACGGGAGGGGGGGAAGGGGGGAGAAAGGGGTCCGCGGACGGGAGGGGGGAGAAAGGGTCCGCGGACGGGAGGGGGGAGAAAGGGTCCGCGGGGGGGAGGGGGGAGAAAGGGTCCGCGGGGGGGAAAGGGTCCGCGAACTGGAGGGGGGGGGAAGGGTCCGCGGACTGGAGGGGGGGGGAGAAAGGGTCCGCGGGGGGGAGGGGGAGAAAGGGTCCGCGGGGAGGAGGGGGGAGAAAGGGTCCGCGGGGGGAGGGGGGGGGAAAGGGTCCGCGGGGGGGAAGGGTCCGCGAACTGGAGGGGGGGGAAAGGGTCCGCGGACTGGAGGGGGGGGGAAAGGGTCCGCGGACTGGAGGGGGGGGGAAAGGGTCCGCGGACTGGAGGGGGGGGGGGGGAAAGGGTCCGCGGACTGGAGGGGGGGGGAGAAAGGGTCCGCGGACTGGAGGGGGGGGGAGAAAGGGTCTGCGGAGGGGGGGAGGGGGGGGAGAAAGGGTCCGCGGACGGGAGGGGGGGGAGGGGGGAAAAAGGGTCCGCGGACGGGAGGGGGGGAAGGGGGGGGGAGAAAGGGTCCGCGGACTGGAGGGGGGGGGAGAAAGGGTCCGCGGACTGGAGGGGGGGGGAGAAAGGGTCCGCGGACTGGAGGGGGGGGGAGAAAGGGTCCGCGGACTGGAGGGGGGGGGGAAAGGGTCCGCGGACTGGAGGGGGGGGGGAGAAAGGGTCTGCGGAGGGGGAGAGAAAGGGTCCGCGGACGGGAGGGGGGGGAGGGGGGAAAAAGGGTCCGCGGACGGGAGGGGGGGAAGGGGGGGGAGAAAGGGTCCGAGGACTGGAGGGGGGGGAGAAAGGGTCCGAGGACTGGAGGGGGGGAGAAAGGGTCCGCGGACTGGAGGGGAGGGGGGGGGGAGAAAGGGTCCGCGGACTGGAGGGGAGGGGGGGGGGAGAAAGGGTCCGCGGACGGGAGGGGGGGGAGGGGGGAGAAAGGGTCCGCGGACGGGAGGGGGGAGAGGGGGGAGAAAGGGTCCGTGGACGGGAGGGGGAGAGGGGGGAGAAAGGGTCCGTGGACGGAGGGGGAGAAAGGGTCCGCGGGGGGGGAGGGGGGGGGGGGAAAGGGTCCGCGGGAGGGAAAGGGTCCGCGGACTGGAGGGGGGGGGAGAAAGGGTCCGCGGACTGGAGGAGGGGGGGGAAAGGGTCCGCGGACTGGAGGGGGGGGGGGAGAGAAAGGGTCCGCGGACTGGAGGGGGGGGAGAAAGGGTCCGCGGACTGGAGGGGGGGGAGAAAGGGTCTGCGGAGGGGGGGAGGGGGGAGAAAGGGTCCGCGGACGGAGGGGGGGAGGGGGGAAAAAGGGTCCGCGGACGGGAGGGGGGGAGGGGGGGAGAAAGGGTCCGCGGACTGGAGGGGGGGGGGGAGAAAGGGTCCGCGGACTGGAGGGGGGGGGGAGAAAGGGTCCGCGGACTGGAGGGGGGGGGGAGAAAGGGTCCGCGGACTGGAGGGGGGGGAGAAAGGGTCCGCGGACTGGAGGGGGGGGGGAGAAAGGGTCCGCGGACTGGAGGGGGGAGGGGGGAGAAAGGGTCCACGGACGGGGGAGAAAGGGTCCGCGGGGGGGAGGGGGGAGAAAGGGTCCGCGGACGGGAGGGGGGAGAAAGGGTCCGCGGGGGGGAGGGGGGAGAAAGGGTCCGCGGGGGGAGGGGGGAGAAAGGGTCCGAGGGGGGGGAGGGGGGAGAAAGGGTCTGCGGACGGGAGGGGGGGGAGAAAGGGTCCGCGGACGGGAGGGGGGGGAGGGGGGAGAAAGGGTCCGCGGACGGGAGGGGGGGGAGGGGGGGGAGAAAGGGTCCACGGGGGGGGAGAAGGGTCCGCGGGGGGGAAGGGGGGGGGAGAAAGGGTCCGCGGGGGGGGGAGAAAGGGTCCGCGGGGGGGAAGGGGGGGAGAAAGGGTCCGCGGGGGGAAGGGGGGGAGAAAGGGTCCGCGGACGGGAGGGGGGGGGGAAAGGGTCCGCGGACGGGAGGGGCGGAGGGGGGAGAAAGGGTCCGCGGACGGAGGGGGGGGAGAAAGGGTCCGCGGAGGGGGGGGAGAGGGGGGGGGAGAAAGGGTCCGCGGAGGGGGGGAGGGGGGGAGAAAGGGTCCGCGGACGGGAGGGGGGGGAGAAAGGGTCCGCGGAGGGGAGGGGGGGAGGGGGGGAGAAAGGGTCCGCGGACGGGAGGGGGGGGAGAAAGGGTCCGCGGACGGGAGGGGGGGGAGAAAGGGTCCGCGGACCCTTTCTCCCCTCCCCCCGTCCAGTCCGCGGACTGGAAGGGGGGGGAGAGAAAGCGTCCGGACTGGAAGGGGGGGAGAAAGCGTCCGGACCTGGGGGGGGGGGGGAGAAAGCGTCCGGACCTGGGGGGGGGGGAGAAAGCGTCCGGACTGGAAGGGGGGGAGAAAGCGTCCGGACTGGAAGGGGGGAGAAAGCGTCCGGACTGGAGGGGGGGGGGAGAAAGCGTCCGGACTGGAAGGGGGGAGAAAGCGTCCGGACTGGAAGGGGGGGAGAAAGCGTCCGGACCTGGGGGGGGGGGAGAAAGCGTCCGGACCTGGGGGGGGGGGGAGAAAGCGTCCGGACTGGAGGGGGGGGAGAAAGCGTCCGGACTGGAGGGGGGGGAGAAAGCGTCCGGACTGGAAGGGGGGAGAAAGCGTCCGGACTGGAGGGGGGGGGGGGAGAAAGCGTCCGGACTGGAAGGGGGGAGAAAGCGTCCGGACTGGAGGCGGGGGGGGGGGGAGAAAGCGTCCGGACTGGAGGGGGGGGGGGGGAGAAAGCGTCCGGACTGGAAGGGGGGAGAAAGCGTCCGGACTTGAGGGGGGGAGAAAGCGTCCGGACTTGAGGGGGGGGGGGAAGAAAGCGTCTGGACTGGAAGGGGGGAGAAAGGGTCCGCGGAGGGGGGGGAGAAAGGGTCCGCGGACGGAAGGGGGGGAGAAAGGGTCCGCGGAGGGGGGGGAGAAAGGGTCCGCGGAGGGGGGGGGGGAGAGGGGGGGAGAAAGGGTCCGCGGAGGGGGGGAGGGGGGAGAAAGGGTCCGCGGACGGGAGGGGGGGGAGAAAGGGTCCGCGGGGGGGAGGGGGGGAGAAAGGGTCCGCGGACGGGAGGGGGGGGGAGAAAGGGTCCGCGGACTGGAAGGGGGGAGAAAGCGTCCGGACTGGAAGGGGGGGAGAAAGCGTCCGGACCTGGGGGGGGGGGGGGGAGAAAGCGTCCGGACCTGGGGGGGGGGGAGAAAGCGTCCGGACTGGAGGGGGGGGAGAAAGCGTCCGGACTGGAAGGGGGGGAGAAAGCGTCCGGACTGGAAGGGGGGAGAAAGCGTCCGGACTGGAGGGGGGGGGGGGAGAAAGCGTCCGGACTGGAAGGGGGAGAAAGCGTCCGGACTGGAGGGGGGGGGGGGGAGAAAGCGTCCGGACTGGAAGGGGGGAGAAAGCGTCCGGACTGGAGGGGGTGGGGAAAAAGCGTCCGGACTGGAAGGGGGGAGAAAGCGTCCGGACTTGAGGGGGGGGAGAAAGTGTCCGGACTTGAGGGGGGGGGAAGAAAGCGTCTGGACTGGAAGGGGGGAGAAAGGGTCCGCGGAGGGGGGGGGGAGAGGGGGGGGAGAAAGGGTCCGCGGAGGGGGGGAGGGGGGAGAAAGGGTCCGCGGACGGGAGGGGGGGAGGGGGGGGGAGAAAGGGTCCGCGGACGGGAGGGGGGGGAGAAAGGGTCCGCGGACTGGAAGGGGGGGAGGGGAGAAAGGGTCCGCGGACTGGAAGGGGGGGGGAGAGAAAGCGTCCGGACTGGAAGGGGGGGAGAAAGCGTCCGGACCTGGGGGGGGGGGGAGAAAGCGTCCGGACTGCAGGGGGGGGGGAGAAAGCGTCCGGACTGGAGGGGGGGGGGAGAAAGCGTCCGGACTGGAGGGGGGGGGGAGAAAGCGTCCGGACTGGAGGGGGGGGGGAGAAAGCGTCCGGACTGGAAGGGGGGGAGAAAGCGTCCGGACTGGAAGGGGGAGAAAGCGTCCGGACTGGAGGGGGGGGGGGGAGAAAGCGTCCGGACTGGAAGGGGGGAGAAAGCGTCCGGACTGGAGGGGGGGGGGAGAAAGCGTCCGGACTGGAAGGGGGGAGAAAGCGTCCGGACTGGAAGGGGGGAGAAAGCGTCCGGACTGGAAGGGGGGAGAAAGTGTCCGGACTGGAAGGGGGGGGGAAGAAAGCGTCCGGACTGGAGGGGGGGGGGAGAAAGCGTCCGGACTGAGGGGGGGGGAGAAAGCGTTCGGACTGGAGGGGGGGGGAGAAAGCGTTCGGACTGGAAGGGGGGAGAAAGCGTCGGGACTGGAGGGGGGGGGGGGAGAAAGCGTCCGGACTGGAGGGGGGGGGGAGAAAGCGTCCGGACTGGAGGGGGGGGGGAGAAAGCGTCCGGACTGGAGGGGGGGGAGAAAGCGTCCGGACTGGAGGGGGGGGGAGAAAGCGTCCGGACTGGAGGGGGGGAGAAAGCGTCCGGACTGGAGGGGGGGGGAGAAAGCATCCGGACTGGAAGGGGGGAGAAAGCGTCCAGACTGGAGGGAGGGGGGGGGAGAAAGCGTCCGGACTGGAGGGGGGGGAGAAAGCGTCCGGACTGGAGGGGGGGAGAAAGCGTCGGGACTGGAGGGGGGGGGGAGAAAGCGTCCGGACTGGAGGGGGGGGGGGGGGGAGAAAGCGTCCGGACTGGAGGGGGGGGAGAAAGCGTCCGGACTGGAAGGGGGGAGAAAGCATCCGGACTGGAAGGGGGGAGAAAGCGTCCAGACTGGAGGGAGGGGGGGGGGAGAAAGCGTCCGGACTGGAGGGGGGGGAGAAAGCGTCCGGACTGGAGGGGGGGGGGGAGAAAGCGTCCGGACTGGAGGGGCGGGGGAGAATGCGTCCGGACTGGAGGGGGGGGAGAAAGCGTCCGGACTGGAAGGGGGGAGAAAGCGTCCGGACTGGAGGGGGGGGGAGAAAGCGTTTAGACTGTAGGGGGGGGGAGAAAGCATCCGGACTGGAAGGGGGGGGGGAGAAAGCGTCCGGACTGGAGGGGGGGGGGGAGAAAGCGTCCGGACTGGAAGGGGGGAGAAAGCGTCCGGACTGGAGGGGGGGGGGGAGAGAAAGCGTCCGGACTGGAGGGGGGGGGAGAGAAAGCGTCCGGACTGGAAGGGGGGAGAAAGCGTCCGGACTGGAGGGGGGGGGGGGAGAGAAAGCGTCCGGACTGGAAGTGGTTAATGGTTTGAAGGGGGGGGGGGGGTTGGGTGCCATTCAATTGATGCCCCTATGCATCGGGTGTGTGAAGCCGCATGTTGCTGCAGCGCCGTCCCGTGCAGTTCTGTGCAGCGCTGTTCCACGCACCACTTTTTTTAGGTAAAGGATCAGGGATTTGCCTCCCGCAGGTACAGCCGCCTTTTGGAATGAAGAGACTGGTGTCCCCGTGCAAACGCAGAACCCCGGATCCGCTGCAGTGACCCCAGCCTGTGTCCTGTATTATGGGGGGAGAGCACTGCTGCCAGGAAAGGGTTCTGTACACCAAACGGTCACATTGAACCACCAACCAGACATAGGTTTCGAATTGATACATTTGGGAACATTGGATGGTGTGGGGGGGTGGGGTCACCTTCCATGAGGGGGGGGTCACCTTCGATGGGGGGAGGGGTCACCTTCATATATTCTGCAGTTTGCTGTAAAGTGATATTAAAGATTCCGTTTTATTTTCAGAACAAACCTGTCATACTTCGCTGCTCTTTGTAATGGTTGTGCACAGAGCAACCCCGAAACTCTTCTGGGGTCCCCCGCTGGCACTCCTGGCTCCCCCCACCAACAATCCCCACCACAAAGGTCACCCATAGCCACGTTCTACGGGGGTGCTTGTGTGCGCTCTCTCCCCAGCCTCCCTCTCTGTATAATGACAGACAGCTGTGTTCGGCCCCGCCCCGTTCTCTCACGTCATAGGATTTGATTGACAGGACATGGCTGTGCCCAGCGAGGACGGACAGAGCCGGTTGGCGTGTATTCTGTGGTCGGCGCTGTTCCGAGATGCAGCTCTCCGGTGTCCTGGCTGTGCTCGGTACGTACCGCTCCGGGTCCTCGGTGTGGGGGAGGAAGGCTGTGCGAACAGCGGGGTCTGCCCGGTTCACATGGTGGAGCGCCGGTCCCGGTTGATCAGCGGGACCTCTTCCATGGCTGTCCGGGGAGGATCGGTGTCATTGTACCGGAATGTCAGCACTTCCGGCCGGCCTCTTCTGTGGGGCTTCACCGGCCAGAGGGGTCATGTGATTGGCGGGGTTGTGGGGAACAGACGGAATTTGTGGATGGGGGGCGGGGTTATGGAGAGCAGGTTTCTTTGGGGGCGGGGTTATGGGGAACAGACGGAATTTGTGGATGGGGTGACGCAGAACGGGGGGCTTTGGGGGGGGCGGGGTTATGGAGAGCAGGTGAGCTTTGGGTCATGGAGGGGAGATGGACTTTGGGGGTGGGGTTATGGAGAGCAGGTTTCTTTGGGGGTGGGGTTATGGAGAGCAGGTTTCTTTGGGGGTGGGGTTATGGAGAGCAGGTTTCTTTGGGGGCGGGGTTATGGAGAGCTTCACACAGCTCCCTTTTTTTTTTTTTTTTTTTTTAAACCTTCCTGCAGATAATCCAATGTTTAAAAAAAAAAAGAAAAAAAAACAAACAACTTTCTGTATACAATACAGTGAATTCTATACCAACAATAGAGCTGGGGGGCTGGGATATGGAGAGTGGAGGGGCTCTAGGGGTGGATTTGTAGATGGCAGAGGGGGGCTCTGGGTGGGGTTATGGAGAGCGGAGGGGGGCTTTGGAAGTGGAATTATGAAAATCTGAGGGGGCTGTAGGGACTGAGGTATGGAGAGCAAAGGGGCATTGGGGGCGGGGTATAAAGCTTGTGAGACAGGCGGAGATATGGGGGGGGGGGGGGGGATGTAACAGGCGGGTTCGGGAAGGGGTGGGGGATGGTTATATTAAGATTTGAGGATTCTGGAAATGAGGCCATGGAGGTTTAATGGGACTTTAGGGTTGGAGGGGGACAATGGAGGTTGGGGGATGGTAGGGAAGGGACCATGGAGGTTGGAAGGGGACCATGGAGGTTGGGGGGGGGGGGGGGGGACATTGGTGGTTGGGAGCGCACTGCAGTGAAGCTATTTCTGTATCCATGTTGGGTGGAGCTCCGATTCCCTGGGGAACAACCAATGGCTGTGCTTTTTGGAGGAGGAATTTACATTGAAGCGCATTGTGACATCACAGGGATGTTATCCAACCATCTTACTGGCCGTTCACATAGAATATACAAGATGGAAACATCAGGGGATGGAGTGTATGCAGACTGGGGAAAGGTGATGAGGGATCTGGGGGGGCTCTGGTGGCCCAACTGTGGAGGATAGGGAGGGCTCTGGGGTTTGGACCCGCGGAGGATGGGGAGAACTCTGGGGGCGTACCTGTGGAGGAGGGGAAGTTTCTGGAGTATGGATAGGTTCAGGCTGTGTGCAGAGTGCGTTATCTGGAGGTTTATGTGCGTGAAAAAAAATTATGATTTTTGTGACCTGATCTGGAATGCAGTGGTCAGTCCCACACACAGAATATTCCTTGGGGTCACCATTGGTGATATGTTCCACCCGTGTTTAGGGTCTGTATCCCCAGACAAATAATACGGGAAGAAATTTCCCCGAACTATCTGTCAGATTTTAAAACAGCGTAGCCATACAGGGCTCCGCCCACACGGCCGCGTCATTCATTCACAGACTTCCGTGAATGAATGAACCTCGAGTCCCAGCAGCCTTAGCGGCTGTCAGCCTGTAGTCCTCAATGAACTATCA
>NW_028320696.1:0-46737 GCF_062004578.1 Staurois parvus
TTATGGCTTACAGCTCATGAAAACCCCAAATCCACAATCTCAGAAAATGAGAATATTCCATGCAATCAATAAAACACGGATTGTACATAGAACAATATCGCACCTCTGAAAAGTAGAAGCTGCATATGTACTCAGTACTTGGTTGGGGCCCCTTTTGCAGCAATTACTGCCTCAATGCGGCGTGGCATGGAAGCTATCAGCCTGTGGCACTGCTGAGGTGTTATGGAAGACCAGGATGCTTCAATAGCGGCCTTCAGCTCTTCTGCATTGTTCTGTCTCATGTCTCTCATCTTTCTCTTGGCAATGCCCCATAGATTCTCTATGGGGTTTAGGTCAGGCGAGTTTGCTGGCCAATCAAGCACAGTAATCCCACGGTCATTGAACCAGGTTTTGGTGCTTTTGGCAGTGTGGGCGGAGCCAAGTCCTGCTGGAAAATGAAGTCAGCATCCCCATAAAGCTGGTCTGCGGAAGGAAGCATGAAGTGCTCCAAAATCTCCTGGTAGACGGCTGCGGTGACCCTGGACTTAATGAAGCACAGTGGGCCAACACCAGCAGATGACATGGCTCCCCAAATCAACACAGACTGTGGAAACTTCACACTGGACTTCAAGCATCTTGCAGTGTGTGCCTCTCCATTCTTCCTCCATACTCGGGGTCCTTGGGCCTCTCCATTCTTCCTCCATACTCGGGGTCCTTGTGCCTCTCCATTCTTCCTCCATACTCGGGGTCCTTGGGCCTCTCCATTCTTCCTCCATACTCGGGGTCCTTGGGCCTCTCCATTCTTCCTCCATACTACGGGTCCTTGGGCCTCTCCATTCTTCCTCCATACTACGGGTCCTTGGGCCTCTCCATTCTTCCTCCATACTACGGGTCCTTGGGCCTCTCCATTCTTCCTCCATACTACGGGTCCTTGGGCCTCTCCATTCTTCCTCCATACTCGGGGTCCTTGGGCCTCTCCATTCTTCCTCCATACTCGGGGTCCTTGGGCCTCTCCATTCTTCCTCCATACTCGGGGTCCTTGGGCCTCTCCATTCTTCCTCCATACTCCGGGTCCTTGGGCCTCTCCATTCTTCCTCCATACTCCGGGTCCTTGGGCCTCTCCATTCTTCCTCCATACTCGGGGTCCTTGGGCCTCTCCTATCTTCCTCCATACTCCGGGTCCTTGGGCTCTCCATTCTTCCTCCATACTCCGGGTCCTTGGGCCTCTCCATTCTTCCTCCATACTCCGGGTCCTTGGGCCTCTCCATTCTTCCTCCATACTCCGGGTCCTTGGCCTCTCCATTCTTCCTCCATACTCGGGGTCCTTGGGCCTCTCCATTCTTCCTTCATACTCGGGGTCCTTGGGCCTCTCCATTCCTTCCTCCATACTCGGGGTCCTTGGGCCTCTCCATTCTTCCTCCATACTCCGGGTCCTTGGGCCTCTCCATTCTTCCTCCATACTTGGGGTCCTTGGGCCTCTCCATTCTTCCTCCATACTCCGGGCCCTCGGGCCTCTCCATTCTTCCTCCATACTCGGGGCCCTTGGGCCTCTCCATTCTTCCTCCATACTCGGGGCCCTTGGGCCTCTCCATTCTTCCTCCATACTCCGGGCCCTTGTGCCTCTCCATTCCTTCCTCCATACTCTGGGTCCTGGGGCCTCTCCATTCTTCCTCCATACTCGGGGTCCTTGGGCCTCTCCATTCTTCCTCCATACTCAGGGTCCTTGGGCCTCTCCATTCTTCCTCCATACTAGGGGTCCTTGGGCCTCTCCATTCTTCCTCCATACTCGGGGTCCTTGGTTTCCAAATGAGATGCAAAAGTTGCTCTCATCAGAAAAGAGGGACTTTGGACCACTGAGCAGCAGACCAGGTCTGTTTTTTCTTTAGCACAGGTAAGACGCTTCTGACGTTGTTTGTTGTTCAGGAGCGGCTTGACAAGAGGAATACGACATTTGAAGCCCATGTCTGTGTGTAGTGGCTCTTGATGCACTGACTCCAGCCTCAGTCCACCCCTTGTGAAAGTCCCCAACACTTTTGAATGGCCTTTTCCTGACAATCCTCTCCAGGCTGCGGTCATCCTTGTCAGGAATGGACTAAGCACTGGTGGTGGGACTCACCTGCCGTGTTGGCTGCAGTACCAGGGCTGACCAGCGGGTGCTCTCAGCAGCCAGAAGCTCACTCCTGCAGTCAGCCAACACCTGGGGCTGATTTCAGGAGGTGTATTTAAGGAATGGCCAGACCTGCAGTCAGGGCCTTGGCGTATGTTTCCCATGAGCCCCTGTACCTGGTATCCTGTGTTCCTGCTTATCTGCCTAGTTGCTGACCATGCTTTGATCCTGACCTCTACTGACCATCTCCTGTTGAACCCCTGGCTTGCCTGACCATCCTTCTGCCTGATCCTCTGTACTGCGCTGCCCCTGAGTTACTGAACCCGGCTTGTGACCCTGACCATTGTCTGCCTACTCCTCCGGTACCTCACTGCCGGCACGTTGCTGACCTGGCCTGCCTGACGCTACCCAGACGATCCATCCATCCCGCACGGATCCAGTCACTACTTTCCAAACCTGCCAGCCCCTTCACATCAGGCTTTCCCCGGACACATACCCTCGGCAGACCCCTCTACCACAGTTGGGTGCACTCAGGGGCCGCGAGCTGGTCTCAGTCCTGCGCCAAGTCCATCCCCACCATCAGGGGCTCTGGTGAAAAGGCAGACTGGGACTTAGACTCTGCGCCCTGGGGAATCCTGCTCTGTGGGTCACTAGAGATCCCGACGGGCGGTGCCTGACAGTACCTTACGGCCCGCCTGACCATTCCACCTCTCCAGCCCTGACTACACCTTTGTTCCTGAAGCCTGCCTCTTCCCTGTGTCAGTCCACACATTTCTGGTCACACCCCGATCCCTGACATCCCTGCTGCTTGTGCACCTTTTCCTGACACTCCTCTCCAGGCTGCGGTCATCCCTGCTGCTTGTGCACCTTTCCCTGACAATCCTCTCCAGGCTGCGGTCATCCCTGCTGCTTGTGCACCTTTTCCTGACACTCCTCTCCAGGCTGCGGTCATCCCTGCTGCTTGTGCACCTTTTCCTGACAATCCTCTCCAGGCTGCGGTCATCCCTGCTGCTTGTGCACCTTTTCCTGACACTCCTCTCCAGGCTGCGGTCATCCCTGCTGCTTGTGCACCTTTTCCTGACACTCCTCTCCAGGCTGCGGTCATCCCTGCTGCTTGTGCACCTTTTTCTTCCACACTTTTCCCTTCACATAACTTTCTATTAATGTGCTTTGATACAGCACTTTGGGAACATCCAACTTCTTCTGCAATTCCCTTTTGAGGCTTTCCCTCCTTATGGAGGGTGTCAGTGATGGTGTCAGGTCAGCAGTCTTTCCCATGATTGTGATTCCTACTGAACCAGACTGAGAGACCATTTAAAGGTTCAGGAACCCTTTGCAGGTGTATGGCTGAATGAGCTGATTAGAGTGGGACACTTTGAGCCGAGATTATTCCACCTTTTCACAATATTCTCATTTTCTGAGATTGTGGATTTGGGGTTTTCATGAGCTGTAAGCCATAATCATCACAATGATGACAAATCACGGCTGGAACTATCTTGCTTTGCATGGAATGAGTCTCATATATTAGTTTCACCTTTTAAGTTGCTGCACTGAAATCAATCAACTTTTGCACCATATTCTCATTTTCCAGCTTTATCTGTATATATATATATTTTTTTTGTTTTCAAAATTGTCGGTCTTTTTTTATTTATAGCGCAAAAAATAAAAAGCGCAGAGGCAATCAAATACCACCGAAAGAAAGCTCCAAAAAAGGCAGTAAATTTTAATTTGGGTGCGGCATTGCATGACCGCGCAATTGTCAGTTAAAGTAACGCAAAACATGGCCTGGTCGGGAAGGGGGGGGGATCCTCTGGAGGACGAGGGGTTGAAATATTTTTCATTAAACTACTTTTTGTTGATCCTGCCATAGAAGCCTTTGTTCAGGCATTTCCTGTTATAGCATGACAACGCACTCCCAAGGGTGCTCCTCTGTTGTCACCCTGTCACATGGGCTTCCAATAGAGACCACAAGAGGCCGTTTCAGCACACATCACACAGACACGGTCCTCTGTTGTCACCGTCAGGAAACCGGCCCCGAGAAATCTCATGCAGCCATCGCTGGAGTGCATATAGACAGGAAGTGGCTGCAAAGAGGCTGCAGGAGAAAAGGTCAAAAAAGGTCAAAAGTATTTAGTCATAGTAAAGGAAATGGCAGCTGTTAATAATACACTGTCATTCCATTAGAGTATACAGTTGTCTGCAAAAGTCTCCCTCCTCTGGCAGAAATGGTGACATTTTGGCATTGATATTGAATATCTGACGGATCCTGGCAAAATTCTGTCTTTTATTGAAGGATGGTGATGATATGAAGCCATTTATTATCACATCGTTGTTCGGCTCCTTTTTAAATCCTAATGAGAACAGGAATCCCCCAAATGGCCCAGATCAGAAGTCTCCGCTCCCGGGATCACAAGTCTCCGCCCCCTGGATCAGAGGTCTCCGCCCCCTGGATCAGAAGTATCCGCCCCTGGAATGTTCGGCCTTGGTACAGACACACACGGGTTAAAATGTCAATTAAAGCTTCATTTCCCACATCTGTGGCTTTTTCAATTGCAATCAGTGTCAGTGTATAAATTAGTTTGTCCGCTCTCACATGGTGGCACTGAGCCATGGGGAGCAGAAAAGAACTGTCAAAGGACCTGCGGAACAAGGTAATTGAAATTTATGAAAATGAAAAAGGATATAAAAAGATATCCAAAGCCTTGAATAGGCCGGTCAGTTCTGTCCAATCAATTATTAAGAAGTGCAAGTTTGCTGATCTCTTGATACCAAGCCAAGGTCAGGTAGACCAAGAAAGATTGCAGCCACAACTGCTGGAAGAAGTGTTCAGGATACAAAGAAAACCCCCCACAGATGACCTCAGGGGAAATACAGGCTGCTCTTGTATTGTGTTGTTTCAAGGAGCACAATACAATACTTGAAACAAAATGAGCTGCATGGTGGAGTTGCCAGAAAGAAGCCTTTACTGCGCCAATGCCACAAAAAAGCCCGGTTACAATATGGCCGACAACACCCTGACACGCCTCACACTGTAATCTGGAGTGACGAGACCAAAATAGAGCTTTATGGTCACAACCAACCATAAGCACTATGTTTGGAGAGGGGTCAACAGCGGCAAGTATACCATCCCCACTGTGAAGCATGGCGGTGGCTCACTGATGTTTTGGGGGTGCGTGAGCTCTAAAGGCACGGGAATCTTGTGAAAATTGATGGCAAGATGAATGCAGCGTGTTATTGGAAAATACTGGCAGACAATCGGCATCCTTCTGCAGGAAAGCTGCGCATGGGACGCTCTTGGACCTTCCAGCCCAACAATGACCCCGAGCACAAGGCCAAGATGGCCCTCCAGTGGTTACAGCAGAAAAGGTGAAGGTTCTGGAGAGGCCATCACAGTCTCCTGACCTTCATATCATCGAGCCGCTCTGGGGAGATCTCCAACGTGCAGTTCATGGAAGACCACCAAAGACTTTGCATGTCCTGGAGGCATTTTGCTGAGACGAATGGGCAGCTCTACCACTGGCAGGAATTCGGGGGCCTCATAGACAACTAATACAGAAGACGGCGCGCTGTCATTGATGCTAAAGGGGGCGCTACACAGGATTAGGACTAAGGAGGGGTGCAGACTTTTGAACAGGGGGCATTTCATTGGTTGACTTGTCGCCATGTTCTGTTTTATGATTGGTCCATTCTGTTGTCACCTCCAGTTACAGAATATGAGTCCCATAAGAAACACAAGAAATGGGTTTTGCCGGCTCCCTCATAGTCCGTCCTGATTATTACCGATTCTCCAAGGGGGGAATTTTTAATAAATAAAAACTAAAATTAGTTTATTTTTAATGAAAAAATCCTAAATTTGAATTTTTTATTTATATTTTATAAATCAAAACTAACAGTTTATTTTTAATAAAAAAATCCCAAATTTGAGTTTTCAATTATTTTTTATAAATAAAAACTAAAATTAGTTTATTTTTTAATAAAAAAAATCCCAAATTTGAGTTTTCATTTATTTTTTATAAATAAAAACTAAAATTAGTTTATTTTTAATTTAAAAAATCCAAAATTTGAGGTTTATTTTTATAAATAAAAACTAAAATTAGTTTATTTTTAATAAAAAAAATCCAAAATGTGAATTTTTTATTTATATTTTATAAATAAAAACTAAAATTAGTTTATTTTTAATAAAAAAAATCCCAAATTTGAGGGGTTTTTTTATAAATAAAAACTAAAATTAGTTTATTTTTAATAAAAAAATCCCAAATTTGAGTTTGTATTTTTTATAAATAAAAACTAAAATTAGTTTATTTTTAATAAAAAAAATCCCAAATTTGAGTTTTCATTTATATTTTATAAATAAAAACTAAAATTTGTTTATTTTTAATAAAAAAAATCCCAAATTTGAGTTTATATTTATTTTTAATAAATAAAAACTAAAATTAGTTTATTTTAATAAAAAAATCCAAAATTTGAATTTTCATTTATTTTTTATAAATAAAAACTAAAATTAGTTTATTTTTAATAAAAATAATCCCAAATTTGAGGGTTTTTTTTTTATAAATAAAAACTAAAATTAGTTTATTTTTAATTAAAAAATCCCCAAAATTGTAGTTTCTATTTCTGGCCGGAGGTTTTCCTTTAAGGTGTCTCCGGGGTTTAAGGTTTAAGGTCTTTTTGCCCTTTTTCCTCGTCTTCCACACCCTGTGTAAAGCCCCCCCCCCCGCCCCCGACAGCCTTGTGACCCCGAGAACAATAAGACTCCCCCAGACCCCCTAAAAATAATAATGATTTCCCATGCTGCTTCTAAGTGTGATGATGTCATGCTAAATTCTTAAAATCCCATAAAAAGAAAATTAAAAATATTAATAATGTTCGGCGGATTTACTTGGGTGCCGTAAAACAATGGCAGCCAGCCCCCCCTCCCCCCCCCTCGGCTCGCGACTCCCCGGTGAAATGGTTTCCGCACCGAAACGCCGGACTTATCTTCGTAATTTGGGAGGGAGCCAAGCGGAGGAGCGCCTTCGCCTCGTGTGAGGAGAGATTATTACATTCCCATTATTATTTAGAGGTCAATAAGCTTTATTTACAGCCTTGCTGCGAAATGAGACCCAGCGATCCCCGGGAAGGGCGCTGCCTCCCTTCCACATTCAAACCTTCTTCTTTTTTTTTTTTAGGGGGAATTGGGCCATAAAAGCCGCTTGTAATGGTGGAGGGAGTTCAGTATTCTTCTAGATCACAGAATGTCAGCAAATGATTGGATGGCTCTGGATATTGGCCTGTCTGGGGAAGGAGAACAATGGGGGAACCTACGGTATGCGGCCCTCAGAGGTCACAGAAGGGTAAAGCAATGGAGGACAACCGGCTGGATACATGCGACCCCTGACCCCTCACCAACAGGACGCACGGGGCATTCAGTGTCAGAGACTGCAGACATTACAGGAGACGGTCAGAGACTGCGGACAGTACAGGAGATGACCAGAGACTGCAGACACGGTACAGGAGATGACCAGAGACTGCAGACACAGTACAGGAGATGACCAGAGACTGCGGACACAGTACAGGAGATGACCAGAGACTGCGGACACAGTACAGGAGATGACCGGAGACTGCGGACACAGTACAGGGGATGACCAGAGACTGCGGACACAGTACAGGAGATGACCAGAGACTGCTGAGAATAGGTGCCATGCCCACATCTGAACTGCATCGAATAGTAGGTGTGGCCAAATTGAATAGTGGGAGGATCTTAAAGGGGACAATAAATACCAGGAGTTCAAGAGTGTGCCGCGTACAGAGTGCAGAGTTCAGGGGTGCGCCGCGTACAGAGCGCAGAGTTCAGGGGTGTGCCGTGTACAGAGTGCAGAGTTCAGGGGTGCGCCGCGTACAGAGCGCAGAGTTCAGGGGTGTGCCGTGTACAGAGCGCAGGGTTGAGGGGTGTGCCATGCACAGAGTGCAGAGTTCAGGGGTGTGTCGTGCACAGAGCGCAGAGTTCAGGGGTGTGCCGTGTACAGAGTGCAGAGTTCAGGGGTGTGCCGTGTACAGAGTGCAGAGGTCAGGGGTGCGCCGTGTTCAGAGTGCAGAGTTCAGGGGTGCGCCGTGTTCAGAGTGCAGAGTTCAGGGGTGTGTCGTGTACAGAGCGCAGAGGTCAGGGGCGTGCCGTGCACAGAGCGCAGAGTTCAGGGGCGTGTCGTGTACAGAGCGCAGAGTTCAGGGGTGTGCCGTGTACAGAGTGCAGAGGTCAGGGGTGCGCCGTGTTCAGAGTGCAGAGTTCAGGGGTGCGCCGTGTTCAGAGTGCAGAGTTCAGGGGTGTGTCGTGTACAGAGCGCAGAGGTCAGGGGCGTGCCGTGCACAGAGCGCAGAGGTCAGGGGCGTGCCGTGCACAGAGCGCAGAGGTCAGGGGCGTGCCGTGCACAGAGCGCAGAGGTCAGGGGCGTGCCGTGCACAGAGCGCAGAGGTCAGGGGCGTGTCGTGCACAGAGCGCAGAGGTCAGGGGCGTGTCGTGCACAGAGCGCAGAGTTCAGGGGCGTGCCGTGCACAGAGCGCAGAGTTCAGGGGCGTGCCGTGCACAGAGCGCAGAGTTCAGGGGCGTGCCGTGCACAGAGCGCAGAGTTCAGGGGCGTGTCGTGCACAGAGCGCAGAGTTCAGGGGCGTGTCATGTACAGAGCGCAGAGTTCAGGGGCGTGTCGTGTACAGAGCGCAGAGTTCAGGGGCGTGTCGTGCACAGAGCGCAGAGTTCAGGGGCGTGTCGTGCACAGAGCGCAGAGTTCAGGGCGTGCCGTGCACAGAGCGCAGAGTTCAGGGGAGTGCCGTGTACAGAGCGCAGAGTTCAGGGGCGTGTCGTGTACAGAGCGCAGAGTTCAGGGGCGTGTCGTGTACAGAGCGCAGAGTTCAGGGGCGTGTCGTGTACAGAGCGCAGAATTCAGGGGCGTGTCGTGTACAGAGCGCAGAGTTCAGGGGCGTGTCGTGTACAGAGCGCAGAGTTCAGGGGAGTGCCGTGTACAGAGCGCAGAGTTCAGGGGTGTGTCGTGTACAGAGCGCAGAGTTCAGGGGCGTGCCGTGTACAGAGCGCAGAGTTCAGGGGCGTGTCGTGTACAGAGCGCAGAGTTCAGGGGCGTGCCGTGTACAGAGCGCAGAGTTCAGGGGCGTGCCGTGTACAGAGCGCAGAGTTCAGGGGCGTGCCGTGTACAGAGCGCAGAGTTCAGGGGCGTGCCGTGTACAGAGCGCAGAGTTCAGGGGCGTGCCGTGTACAGAGCGCAGAGTTCAGGGGCGTGCCGTGTACAGAGCGCAGAGTTCAGGGGCGTGCCGTGTACAGAGCGCAGAGTTCAGGGGCGTGCCGTGTACAGAGCGCAGAGTTCAGGGGTGTGCCGTGTACAGAGCGCAGAGTTCAGCTCTTTTTCACAGGTTATCCACATCTCACCTCCACCGCTCCCCCTGGAGGCAAGGGCCACATGAAATGGCCTGGTAGACCACGTGCAGTAGAGTCGTTCTTTCAGTACTGGGCGCTGGAATGCAGAGAGCGCTGCAGAGCCCAACACCCCACTGCAGCTCTGCGGCCCTCTGGTGCCCAATAGGTAGGGGCTGCATGGAGCCCACGGGCCGTATGTTGGGTACCGCTGTTCTAAAGTGTCACTTGAGTGACAGCGATGAGTCTGCTGAGGCCGCTGACATCACATCCAAGATGGCGGCACCCTGGAGCAGTCTCAGAGCTTCGGGATGTCTACATAAAGGAGGATGTCTACCCTCCTCAACATTACCCAACCACTGCATCTACAGTCCTCAACATTACCCAACCACTGCATCTGCAGTCCTCAACATTACCCGACCACTGCATCTGCAGTCCTCAACATTACCCCACCACTGCATCTGCAGTCCTCAACATTACCCCACCACTGCATATACAGTCCTCAAATTACCCAACCACTGCATCTACGCTCCTCAACATTACCCAACCACTGCATCTACGCTCCTCAACATTACCCGACCACTGCATCTACAGTCCTCAACATTACCCCAGCACTGCATCTACGCTCCTCAACATTACCCAACCACTGCATCTACGCTCCTCAACATTACCCAACCACTGCATCTACAGTCCTCAACATTACCCAACCACTGCATCTACAGTCCTCAACATTACCCAACCACTGCATCTACGCTCCTCAACATTACCCAACCACTGCATCTACAGTCCTCAACATTACCCCACCACTGCATCTGCAGTCCTCAACATTACCCGACCACTGCATCTGCAGTCCTCAACTTTACCCGACCACTGCATCTACAGTCCTCAACATTACCCCAGCACTGCATCTACGCTCCTCAACATTACCCAACCACTGCATCTACGCTCCTCAACATTACCCAACCACTGCATCTGCAGTCCTCAACATTACCCAACCACTGCATCTACGCTCCTCATTATTGGCTGTTTCTTTGCGCTTCTTCAAAAGATCTTGAACAGCAGAAACCCCGATCTGCTTTGAATTCTTTGCCTGGGGGAGGCCTTGCTGACGCAATCTCATCCATGGTGTATGACCTGTGACATGAAACGGGCTTCCACAACCTCACCTCAGTAGCAGAGTTTGGCTGTTCCTCCCCCAGTTGTAAGCCCCCGACTCAGCTGAAACTGATGATCTTCAGCACCTGATTGGTACAATTGGTTACTCATACACCTGACTCCAATCCTACAAAATCCCCGACCTTGTGCAAATGTAACAATTGATGCCAAAGGGCGGTCACACCAAATATTGATTCCATCGAGTTTTCTTCCTTTCATTTACTTTGCATTTTGTAAATTGATAAAAATAAACACATAAAATATACAAGAATAAGAAAAATTAATAATAGCGCCTATGGTCAAAATTATATAACTTACTAATAGTGTACCAGCTGCAAAAAATCACCATATATAAAAAGTGTACCAATAAATAAATAATTTGCGCTAGTAAATGTGTATAAATATATAAATATATATAAAGAAATCATCAAATCATAAGTCCAGAAAAAAATATATATATGCCAATACCACAAAAAAAAATATAAAAAAACTTTTAAGTGCAAAAAAAGTGTCTAAATATGAAAAATTTCACCAAAAAACCTTGATAATATAATGGCAGATCATCCATAAATATATGGCAGATCATCCGTGAGGACGTCGATGACGGAAACGCGTAGGGCGGAGTTTGATTGATGTGACGTCATTACGTTTTTGGCTGCCAGCTATTGCGCATGTGCTGAGTAGCCAGGCTCGTTTATGTGATTGCTGTTATGCTGTTGATGCTGGTGTCGGCTGGGACACCTCTTGAGTAAGTGCAATGAGTACCTAATAAAGGAATTGGTTTTTATAATATTGCACCATGAAGTCTTTCTGTTTCTCTCGAGTGCTTGGCATTTCCCCCATGGATACGTTTGAAGGTGGTCCTTTACCTATTGGAGAAGTGGATTTTCGATTAACTACAAATTTTTTCATCCTGTTATTTCGATCGATGAGGATCGGTGTGTTGCAGAGTTTCCGTTTCTGAAGATATATTTATGGATGATCTGACATTATATTATCAAGGTTTTTTGGTGAAATTTTTCATATTTAGACACTTTTTTTGCACTAAAGTTTTTTGCACTTAAAAGTTTTTTTATATATTTTTTTGTGGTATTGGCATATATATATTTTTTTTCTGGACTTATGATTTGATGATTTCTTTATATATATGTATATATTTATACACATTTTACTAGCGCAAATTATTTATTTATTGGTACACATAAAATATTCAGTTGTGCTGAAAAGTCTCCCTCCTCCGGCGGAAACGGTGAAATGTTGGCACTGATGATGAAAATATGGCCGATCCTGCCAGAAAACCTGTCTTTTATTGAAGGACGGTGATGACATGAAGCCATTTCTGGTCACATGGTTGTTCGGCTCCTTTTTAAATCCCAATGATAACAGAAATCCCCCAAATGACCTGGATCAACAGTCTCCCC
Source organism: Staurois parvus (assembly GCF_062004578.1). NCBI lineage: Eukaryota > Metazoa > Chordata > Amphibia > Anura > Ranidae > Staurois > Staurois parvus. The sequence continues at coordinate 12,059 of NW_028320696.1, forward strand.
CCTCCCCCCCGATCAACAGTCTCCCCCCCGATCGACAGTCTCCCCCCCGATCAACAGTCTCCCCCCTCCCCCCCCATCAAAAGTCTCCCCCCCCTCCCCTGAAATGTTCGGCCTTGGGACAGACACACAAGGGGACACAAACGGGTTACAATGCCAATTAAAAGGTTCATTTCCCACATCTGTAGCTTTTTAAATCGCAATCAGTGTCTGTGTATAAATAGTCGGTGAGTTTGTTGCTCTCACGTGGCTGCGCTGAGCAGGCTGGATACTGAGCCATGGGGAGCAGACAAGAACTGTCAAAAGACCTGCGTAACAAGGTAATGGAACTTTATAAAGATGGAAAAGGATATAGAAAGATATCCAAAGCCTTGAATAGGCCGGTCAGTGCTGTTCAATCACTTATTAAGAAGTGGAAAATTCGGGGATCTCTTGATACCAAGCCGAGGTCAGGTAGACCAAGAAAAATTGCAGCCATAACTGCCAGAAGAATTGTTGGGGATACAAAGAAAACCCCCCACAGGTAACCTCAGGAGAAATCCAGGCTGTTCTGGAAAAAGATGGCGCGGTTGTTTCAAGGAGCACAATACAAAAATACTTGAAACCAAAATGAGCTGCAGGGTCGAGTTGTCAGAAAGAAGTCTTTACTGCGCCAATGCCACAAAAAAGCCCGGTTACAATATGGCCGACAACAGCCTGACACGCCTCACACTAATCTGGAGTGACAAGGCCAAAATAGAGCTTTATGGTCACAACCAACCATAAGCGCAATACAACGATACTTGAACAAAAATGAGCTGCATGGTGGAGTTGCCAGAAACAAGCCTTTACTGCACCATTGCCACAAAAATATGGAATAGACTCCCTCCAGAGTTGGGTGTGGCCAGCTCAGTGGATTGCTGTAGGAAAGTCCTGGATTCTTTCTTGGATACACAGAATATAACTGGATATAACATTTATAGGGAAAGGTGATCCCGGGAATATCCGATTGCCTCTCGAGGGATCAGAAAGGAATTGTTTCCCCTGCAGGAGGAGATTGGATCGTGCTTTGCTGGGATTTTTTGCCTTCCTCTGGATCCACTGTGGGTGGAGGATTATAACTTTTTTTTTTCTATGGTTGAACTGGATGGACTTTTGTCTTTTTTCAGCCAGACTAACTATGTAACTAAAAAAATCCCGGTTACAATATGTCAGACAACACCTTGACACCTCACCGGACTTTTTTGTGGCATTGGCACACTAAAGGCTTCTTTCTAGCAACTCGACCATGCAGCTCATTTTTGTTCAAGTATTCTATTGTGCTCCTTGGAACAACCACACCATCACAGGTAACCTCAGGAGAAATCCAGGCTGCTCTGGAAATAGACGGTGCAAAACAACGATACTTGAACAAAAATGAGCTGCATGGTGGAGTTGCCAGAAAGAAGTCTTTACTGCCACAAAAAAAAGCCAATGTCAAGGTGTTGTCAGGCATATTGTAATAGGGCTTTTGAAGCATGTCCTGGGATCACAGTGTCAACCTGGAAGGAGGACTCTGATATAAAGGAGGACTGTCATGGAATGGGGACCCTGATGGAAATGGGGGGGGGGGGGGGCTCTGATATAAAGAAGGACTTTGATGGAAGGGGGACTCTGAAATAAAGAAGGACTGTCATGGAAGAGGGACACTGATGGAAATGGGGGGGGGGGGCTCTGATATAAAGAAGGACTTTGATGGAAGGGGGACTCTGATGAACGGGGGCTATAAAAGAAGGCAATAAGGAGAGACTCTGATGTAAAAGCGGACTTTGTTGGAAGTGGGAAGCGATTCCCCATAGATGAGTCTTCTGATCGTCTTCCCGGAGCTCGGCGTTCCACGGTGTGCCACTAGGTGGTGTCCTGATGACTTCACATTTTTGTCATTTTTCGGACCTTCGGCGGGGCCTCCTCCGTCTCTCTGCAATTATTTGGATTATTCATCAGCTCGGGAGAAGGCGAGTGTCTGAGGCCGGCATGTGCTTGGAATAAATAGAAGATGTATACACAGATGAAGTAAATAAAGAGCCGCGCGGGCCCTGGAGAGGCCGCCGCGTCTGTTGTGAAACGCCACCAGATTGAAGATCAATCAAATCATCCCCCAAATTCAGAGCGCCGCACAGCTGGCCTTCTGACTCAATTATTCCGAATTCAGCTCACAAAAAAAGAAAAAAAATCACTTTTTCCTAGAGGGCGATGGAAATGGAATTGCGCTGGATACATCGGAAAAGACACGAGCGCACCTGTCATTTAAAGTGGAACTCCGGACAAAATAAAAAAGGACATACAGTCTGTGATGCAGGCTGGCAGAAGGTTTTTTTTTTTAACCTCCCCCCACCTATTCTCTTCGACTGCCTTTAACAGGGTGACCACGCTGTTGTTTCTGCGGTGAAATCACACAGAAATGTTGTCACCCCGTGAACAGGGAATTGTAAGATCTATTTAAAGCCTCATACTTCTTGGGCAACAGTTTTTCCATGAGGGTGGGGGTGGGGGTGGTCTGAGCACCCTTGACAGTGTTATATGACCTGCCCCAAACCACTTTAAGGGCCCATTCTCACCAGGAGGTGCATTTATAAAATGTTGCATAGGTGTCCATCCATTGTTCTGTGTGAATGGGGCAAAACCAGATGTTCTCAGTCTATATTCTCTGCAGATCGAATGTTATTCATTGCAAGAAAGTGTGAACTGGGACAATACCGCAACATGGACACTAGATGGAGCTGCAGGGCATACTTCTCTCCTATGCTACTCAGAGCCATCTAGTGGCCATAATGTGGTATTTACTCCTTTTACACTTTTTTTTAATGAATAACATTTGCTCTGCAGAGAAGATTACCTGAGAAGTTGTGCCGCAGAACACATTTACATGCAGCTTCGAAGGACAAACGGTTATGACAATTTTTTATAATCTCACCTCAAAGCGTGTTTCCGTATCTCACACACGGGAATGTGCAGTATTAGTGCCGTGCCGTGTATCTCAGGCATCATGCTTCATCAAGGAAGGAGCAACGCTCACCGACCTCATGCATGAATATGTGGCCTCAGCCAGTACCACAGGACTGACAGGTCCCCCAAAGTCACAGGTCCCCCTGAAGTGACAGGTTCCCATGAAGTGACAGATCCCCCCGAAGTCACAAGTCTCCCTGAAGTGACAGGTCCCCTTGAAGAGGCAGGCCCCCTGAAGAGACAGGTCCTCTTGAAGTGACAGGTTCCCATGAAGTGACAGGTCCCCTTGAAGCAGCTTGTTCCCCTGAAAAGGCAGGTCCCCCTGAAGTGATAGGTCCCCCTGAAGTGACAGGTCCTCTTGAAGTGACAGGTTCCCATGAAGTGACAGGTTCCCATGAAGTAACAGGTCCCCTTGAAGCAGCTTGTTCCCCTGAAAAGGCAGGTCCCCCTGAAGTGATAGGTCCCCCTGAAGTGACAGGTCTTCTTAAAGTGACAGGTTTCCATGAAGTGACAAGTCCCCCTGAAGTGACAGGGCCCTTAAAGTGGCAGCCCCCCTGAAGTGACAGGTTCCCATGAAGTGAAAGATCCCCTGAAGTGACAGATCCCCTTGAAGCAGCTGACCCCCCTGAAGTGGCAGGTCCCCCTGAAGTGGCAGGCCCCCCTAAAGTTACAGGTTTCCCTGAAACAGCAAGTCCCCCTGAAGTGGCAGGTCCCCTCGAAGCAGTAGGTACTCCTGAGGTGACAGGTTCCCCTAAAGTGACATGTCCCCCTGAATTGATGGGTTTCCCTGACGTGGCACGTTGCCCCGAATTGACGGGTCCCCCTGAAGTGGCAGGTCCCCTTGAAATGATGGGTCCCCCTGAAGTGGCAGGTTCCCTTGAATTGATGGTTCCCCCTGAAGTGGCAGGTCTCCCTGAAGTGACGGGTCCCCCTGAAGTGGCAGGTCTCCTTGAAGTGACTGTTCCCCCTGAAAGACAGGTCCCCTTGAATTGACGTGTCCCCCTGAAGTTTCAGCTCCCCTTGAATTGACGGGTCCCCCCGAAGTTTCAGGTCCCCTTGAATTGACGGGTCCCCCCGAAGTTTCAGGTCCCCTTGAATTGACGGGTCCTCCTGAAGTTTCAGGTCCCCTTGAATTGACGGGTCCTCCTGAGGTTTCAGGTCCCCTTGAATTCACGTGTCCCCCTGAAGTTTCAGGTCCCCTTGCATTGATGGGTCCTCCTGAAATGACAGGTCCCCTTGCATTGATGGGTCCCTCTGAAGTTTCAGGTCCCCTTGAATTGATGGGTCCTCCTGAATTGACAGGTCCCCTTGCATTGATGGGTCCCCCTGAAGTTTCAGGTCCCCTTGAATTGAGGGGTCCCCTTGAAGTTTCAGGTCCCCTTGAATTGATGGGTCCCCCTGAAGTTTCAGGTCCCCTTGCATTGATGGGTCCTCCTGAAGTTTCAGGTCTCCTTGAATTGACGGGTCCTCCTGAAAGTACAGGTCCCCTTGAATTGACGGGTCCTCCTGAAGTTTCAGGTCCCCTTGAATTGACGGGTCCTCCTGAAGTTTCAGGTCCCCTTGAATTGACGGGTCCCCCTGAAGTTTCAGGTCCCCTTGAATTGACGGGTCCCCCTGAAGTTTCAGGTCCCCTTGAATTGATGGGTCCCCCTGAAGTTTCAGGTCCCCTTGCATTGATGGGTCCCCCTGAAGTTTCAGGTCCCCTTGCATTGATGGGTCCCCCTGAAATGACAGGTCCCCTTGCATTGATGGGTCCCCCTGAAATGACAGGTCCCCTTTGCTCTCCGTATCGCTGAGCTCTGGGTGACGCCGTCTGGTTCTCTCACTAAGCAGATTCCTGATGTCTCTTAATGCCGACATAAGTGTGATAATTATCGGTGGATTATGGTAATTAGCGATCGGTCAGATGTCAGACAGCTGCGTTCAGCGGCCCCGGGAGCGCTCCGCACGTCATCCGATGGTTTTGGGCGCTCACCGCCTCACCTCCCCGTCACCCCCCAGTCTGGCTCTCGGCTGGATTATTAATGCCCTGAGACGGCCGAGGTGTGATGTAACGGTGAAGCAGCGGGACGGTGTAATTATCGCTCGCTGAATCGCAGGAAAGTCGTCCGCCATTCCCGTGGTCTCTCCTTGCCTTAAAGTGGACCCACCCTTTGTCATGTTACAGTCTATGTGGCCCCCCCATCCTAGGATCGATTTGTCATGTTACAGTCTATGTGGCCCCCCCATCCTAGGATCGATTTGTCATGTTACAGTCTATGTGGCCCCCCCATCCTAGGATCGATTTGTCATGTTACAGTCTATGTGGCCCCCCCATCCTAGGATCGATTTGTCATGTTACAGTCTATGTGGCCCCCCCATCCTAGGATCGATTTGTCATGTTACAGTCTATGTGGCCCCCCATCCTAGGATCGATTTGTCATGTTACAGTCTATGTGGCCCCCCCATCCTAGGATCGATTTGTCATGTTACAGTCTATGTGGCCCCCCCATCCTAGGATCGATTTGTCATGTTACAGTCTATGTGGCCCCCCCATCCTAGGATCGATTTGTCATGTTACAGTCTATGTGGCCCCCCCATCCTAGGATCGATTTGTCATGTTACAGTCTATGTGGCCCCCCCATCCTAGGATCGATTTGTCATGTTACAGTCTATGTGGCCCCCCCATCCTAGGATCGATTTGTCATGTTACAGTCTATGTGGCCCCCCATCCTAGGATCGATTTGTCATGTTACAGTCTATGTGGCCCCCCCATCCTAGGATCGATTTGTCATGTTACAGTCTATGTGGCCCCCCCATCCTAGGATCGATTTGTCATGTTACAGTCTATGTGGCCCCCCCATCCTAGGATCGATTTGTCATGTTACAGTCTATGTGGCCCCCCATCCTAGGATCGATTTGTCATGTTACAGTCTATGTGGCCCCCCCATCCTAGGATCGATTTGTCATGTTACAGTCTATGTGGCCCCCCCATCCTAGGATCGATTTGTCATGTTACAGTCTATGTGGCCCCCCCATCCTAGGATCGATTTGTCATGTTACAGTCTATGTGGCCCCCCCATCCTAGGATCGATTTGTCATGTTACAGTCTATGTGGCCCCCCCATCCTAGGATCGATTTGTCATGTTACAGTCTATGTGGCCCCCCCATCCTAGGATCGATTTGTCATGTTACAGTCTATGTGGCCCCCCCATCCTAGGATCGATTTGTCATGTTACAGTCTATGTGGCCCCCCCATCCTAGGATCGATTTGTCATGTTACAGTCTATGTGGCCCCCCCATCCTAGGATCGATTTGTCATGTTACAGTCTATGTGGCCCCCCACCTTCTACGACACCCCAAATGAAAGGCAAAACATTGCTGTATAAATGTAACAAAACATTCTAAACACCTTCCTGCCACTTTATTTATAAGTGATCACATGACCCCTGTTTTGTGTAATCTTCCCTAAAAATGTGCGTGCAAAAAATGTGCAAAAACAGAAGCAAAAGTCCTGTCCCCCTGCACAAGGAAAGGGAGCAGAGGTGTGGGAGGGGCCAAACAGGCTCCACCCAGTACAGAAAACTACAGGAGTGGGAGGTGACAAGACCAGTCACCCTGCACAAGGAGAGAGAACAGAAGTGTGGGAGGGGCCAAGCAGGCCCCACCCACTACAGAAAACTACAGGAGTGGGAGGTGACAAGACCAGTCCCCCTGCACAAGGAAAGAGAGCAGACGTGTGGGAGGGGCCAAGCAGGCCCCACCCACTACAGAAAACTACAGGAGTGGGAGGTGACAAGACCAGTCCCCCTGCACAAGGAGAGAGAACAGAAGTGTGGGAGGGGCCAAGTAGCCCCCACCCACTACATAAACCTACGGGGGGGCAGAGACAAGATCAGTCCCCCTGCCAGGGGCGGACTGACAACTCATGGGGCCCCTGGGCAATAGGGGATCATGGGGCCCCTGTGTCCTTGCCCAAACTCAAAAAAGCCTATGAAAAAGGTACCAGGGACATCTCATGGGGCCCCCTACTCACCCCGGGCCCTCGGGCACTGCCCGAGTTTCCAAATGGTCAGTCCGCCCCTGGTCCTGTCCCCCTGCACAAGGAAAGAGAGCAGAGGTGTAGGAGGGGCCAAGCAGGCTCCACCCACTGCAGAAAACTACAGGAGTGGGAGGTGACAAGACCAGTCACTCTGCACAAGGAAAGACAGCAGATGTATGGGAGGGGCCAAGCAGGCTCCACCCACTACCGTAAACTACAGGAAGAGGAGGCTACAAGACCAGTCCCCCTGTAAAAGGAGAGAGAGAGCAGATGTGTGGGAGGGGCCAATAAGGCTCCACCCACTATAGAAAGCTACAGGAGGGGCAGAGACAGAACCAGTCCCCTTGCACAAGGAGAGAGTGCAGATGTGTGGGAGGGGCCAAGAAGGCTCCACCCACTACAGAAAACTACAGGAGGGGCGGAGACAAAACCAGTCATCCTGCACAACGAGAGAGAGCAGATGTGTGGGAGGGGCCAAGCAGGCTCCACCCACTACAGAAAACTACAGGGGGGCGGAGACTAAACCAGTCATCCTGCACAAGGAGAGAGAGCAGATGTGCAGGAGGGGCCAAGAAAGCTCCACCCACTACATAAACCTACAGGAGGGGGCGGAGACAAGACCAGTCCCCCTGCACAAGGAGAGAGAGCAGATGTGTGGGAGGGGCCAAGAAAGCTCCACCCACTACATAAACCTACAGGAGGGGGCAGAGACAAGACCAGTCCCCCTGCACAAGGAGAGAGAGCAGATGTGTGGGAGGGGCCAAGAAAGCTCCACCCACTACATAAACCTACAGGAGGGGGCAGAGACAAGACCAGTCCCCCTGCACAAGGAGAGAGAGCAGCAGTGAGCGGTCTTTATTCCAGGAAGTCTGGATGACTGCAGAGATCTGGGAGAAGATTCAAGGAGAAGACACATGACCGATGGATTCATGATCCCGGAGTTCAGAATTACATTTTAATTTTTTTTTCAGAAAAAGGATAAATCATTCATTGGGGTCCCTTGTTCTAGTGATAAGGGGTTAACAGGAGAAGTCCCCCAACTTGGAGAGTTTTCTCTCACTTCCTGTTGTGCCTCCTGGACAGGAAGTGAAGGGAAAGCTCCCCTTAGGGTACAGACAGCATCCAATAACCCCATAGAGGGGTGTAACCCTTTCCTACTCTAATCAAAAGGAAAACTAAAGTTCTGGCTAGACATCGACTTGAAGCAAAATCCGATCCGAGTGTATTGTAGTATATATATATATATAGGCCGGTGCTGTTCTCTTCATGTCTTGTGTAAATAGAGATTGCCTGGAAGGCTTTGATGTCCCGCGGACGCTGGAGGCTCTGTGTGTCAACATGGCATATCTGGGGTTGTTTGATGCCGCGTACCAGCATTCCGCACCTCCAAGAATGCACAACAGATAAGTGGATCACAATAAGTTCTGCATGGATTGGGCGATGTGGCCGGCGGTGGAGCATCTCCGTTCCAGAATGTTCCCAGCAGGATGAGAAGGGCCTCCTCCATCGCTTGCTATCAGTTCATCAGGACGGTCATGGCGGTGCGGGATTCTACGGGGAGCCCTTCATGAGCTTCATTTCTGAGTCCTCTTCCAGAAACATATCTTCGGAATATTTGCTGAGTTCCAGGGCCGGCATGTTGGAGGTTCGTCTCTAGAAAGGGTCTTGTTTTTGGACTTTGGCCGTTTTGGTGATGGAGGTCCGGTGTTTCCCAAAGTTCCTCCTCAACCCCAAGGTTCCCATTATATTCAATAGTGCCGGTTCACACCAAGTCTGGACAAGACCATGAGCTTCTTTGGAGCATGCGTTTCGGGAACTCCTGAAAACCTGTTTTTTTTTGCTCAGTTTCTTGCCTCTTCTTCTCCTAGAGCAGTGATGGCGAACCTTTTTGAGCCCGAGTGCCCAAACTGCAACCCAAAACCAACTTATTTCTTTCAAAGTGCCAACACTGCAATGAAACCTGAATATCGAGCTTTTGGTTTAGAAAAAACAACTCGTACAGTAGTGCAAACTAATTAACAGTACAGGGATGACCAGAGACTGCGGACACAGTACAGGGATGACCAGAGACTGCGGACACAGTACAGGGATGACCAGAGACTGCGGACACAGTACAGGGATGACCAGAGACTGCAGACACAGTACAGGGATGACCAGAGACTGCAGACACAGTACAGGGATGACCAGAGACTGCGGACACAGTACAGGGATGACCAGAGACTGCGGACACAGTACAGGGATGACCAGAGACTGCGGACACAGTACAGGGATGACCAGAGACTGCGGACACAGTACAGGAGATGACCGGAGACTGCGGACACAGTACAGGAGATGACCAGAGACTGCGGACACAGTACAGGGATGACCAGAGACTGCGGACACAGTACAGGGGATGACCAGAGACTGCGGACATAGTACAGGGATGACCAGAGACTGCGGACATAGTACAGGGATGACCAGAGACTGCGGACACAGTACAGGGATGACCAGAGACTGCGGACATAGTACAGGAGATGACCAGAGACTGCGGACACAGTACAGGGATGACCAGAGACTGCGGACACAGCACAGGGATGACCAGAGACTGCGGACACAGCACAGGGATGACCAGAGACTGGGGACACAGTACAGGGGATGACCAGAGACTGGGGACACAGTACAGGGATGACCAGAGACTGGGGACACAGTACAGGGATGACCAGAGACTGGGGACACAGCACAGGGATGACCAGAGACTGGGGACACAGCACAGGGATGACCAGAGACTGGGGACACAGCACAGGGATGACTGCTGACCTTTGGGGAGGGAGGGGGAGGGGTACCTGAATTTGACAGGTACCCGCTCTTACTTCCGCAGAGTTTTTTTTTTTTATCTTACCTGTTCCTCGATCCAGCCGCGCGCTGTCTTCCCGGCTTCTGTAGTGTGGGCGCTCGTCGGACAGCCGGATGCCCAGTGCGCATGCGCGAGAAGCGCTGCGCTTTGTGATTGGTCCGGCGGCTTCTGGGATCTGTCATGTGTCCCAGGTACCGCCTTACCATTCACAAGGAGCACTGCTTCTTGTGCATGCGCACTTGGGACCCGGCTGTCACGCACACTACAGCCGGGAAGACAGCGCGCCGCTGGATTCTCCTGGCGTGCCCACAGATAAGGCTCGACGTGCCGGCTGTGGCACGCGTGCCACGGGTTCGCCACCACTGTCCTAGAGTCTAGCATTCCATTGGCCAAAACAAAACCATTCGAGTCTGGAATTGGCCAAAAAACCTACAAACACGGAAAAAGCTCCAATAACATTCAAAGTCATTCTAAAGCTAAAACGTTTTTTTACCCTTAAGGCTCCATTCCCAATAGTGAGACTTGTCCAGGGGCACTGCCCAAGGGCCCGGGGTCAGTAGGGGGCCCCATGAGATGCCCCTGGTACCTTTTTCATAGACTTTTTTGAGTGTGGGCGAGGACACAGGGGCCCCTTGATCCCCTATTGCCCGGGGGCCCCATGAGTTGTCAGTCCGCCCCTGGACTTGTCATGTGACTTTGGACACAACATCGTATGACAAGCCACAGCCCATTGATTTCAATGGCATCGGTTCCAACTGGTGCGACTTAAAGTCCCAGTGACTTTGAAAAGGTGCCTGCGTTACTTTTATGCGACTTTTGATGCAACTTTAATCCAGAGAGTGTAATGCCAGATCACTAAATTGCCCAACTTTGGAGCTGCACTAGTGGGAATGCAGCCTAAAAGGAAGTTCTGGTTTTCTAGCTCCCCCCCCCCTCCTCTTCAACTTTTGGACACTTTTTGTTCGGGGGAGCAGGTACCTGGTTTTGATAGGTACCCGCTCCCACTTCTGCTTGGATTGCCTTGGTCTTCCTGCAGCCTCTTGAGACAGGTCATGGGGACCATTGACAGGGCACATGTGCAGGGGGGAGCCGTCTGAAGCCGCAAGGAGTCACAGCCAGATTCCCACAGTTAGCATGGTGGTTCCGGTGACCCAAAGACAGGCAAAGAACCAGCCCAGGTGAGGACAGTGCTGAATCCCCGGACGGGTGTTGTGTTATTGCCACCCAGGCAGAAGAACGCTGGTCCTCCCCTGGTAGGGACATTAGAACCTTTGGTTTACAAATAAACAATAAATGATAAAGGATTCCCAAAGCACTATGGGCTTTCCTAAAGAGAAAGTGCATCAGAAGTTGCTTCCTTTGAGGCTCCCTGTCCCTGATTGAAACCTCTGGGTCCTGTGGTGGAAGGGCAATAAGGGATGAGTCAACTTATATATGCAAATTTTTAGTATGAGCTATAGAGCTCTGTAACCAGTGGGGTTTTTTTCAACAGCTGGTAGGCAGAAACTGGAAAAGGGAGAGAGAATCCTGCAGCTCCACCTACTGGCTAAAAGATCATAACATTATTAACACTTTCTGCTCACAATGTATCATATTATTTTCCTTATAATAGTTTGGATAGACTTTATCTCCCTCTAACACTTAAGCTGACCCTTACAGGGGCCCTTACCATCTTCATCCCCCCCTTCACCAAGCAGTTAAGCCCCATCTCCAGGCTCCTCCCCAGAGTCCCTCCCCCCAATATGTTTTATTTTATATCCTTTTTAATGTTATACTTCCCTTTTTTAGGTGCTGGGCCATGTGACGTCCATCGTTCCCTTCCTCTACACCCCTTCTCCGGTGCAGGATGGTGCTCAATGATGCAGAAAGCAGTGATGACCTGATGACGTCAGTACTGCTCTTTGCATCACTGCATGTAAGTGAAGGATGCAATTGTGACACCCTCCAGGGGAAGGGTCCATGACACCTTGCACTCACAGGATATCTTCAGTCTCCAGGAGGTGGGTCCATGACACCTTGCACTCACAGTATGTCCTCAGTCTCCAGGAGGCTCATCCATGACACCTTGCACTCACAGGATGTCCTCAGTCTCCAGGAGGTGGGTCCATGATGCCTTGCACTCACAAGACGTCCTCAGTCTCCAGGAGGTTCGTCCATGACACCTTGCACTCACAAGACGTCCTCAGTCTCCAGGAGGTGGGTCCATGATGCCTTGCACCCGTAGGATGTCCTCAGTCTCCAGGAGGTGGGTTCATGACGCCTTGCACTCACAGGATATCCTCAGTCTCCAGGAGGAGAGTCCATGATGCCTTGCACCCGTAGGATGTCCTCAGTCTCCAGGAGGTGGGTTCATGACGCCTTGCACTTACAGGATGTCCTCAGTCTACAGCAGGCAGGTCCATGATGCCTTGCACTCACAAGATGCCCTCAGTCTTCAGGCAGAGAGTCCCTGATGCCTTGCCCCGCAGGATGCCCTCAGTCTCCGGGAGGTGGGTCCATGATGCCTTGCACTCACAGGATGTCCTCAGTCTTCAGGCTTAGAGTCCCTGACACCTTGCACTCACAAGATGCTCTCAGTCTCCAGGGGGTGAGTCCATGACACCTTGTACTCTCAGTCTCCAGGGGGTGAGTCCATGACACCTTGTACTCTCAGTCTCCAGGGGGAAAGTCCATGACACCTTGCACTCTCAGTCTCCAGGGGGAAAGTCCATGACACCTTGCACTCTCAGTCTCCAGGGGGAGAGTCCATGACACCTTGCACTCTCAGTCTCCAGGGGGAGAGTCCATGACACCTTGCACTCTCAGTCTCCAGGGGAGAGTCCATGACACCTTGCACTCTCAGTCTCCAGGGGGAGAGTCCATGACACCTTGCACTCACAGGATGTCCTCAGTCTTCTGGGTTGAATGGCAGCCATCTAGTGGCATAAACATATTCCTGCAGGGCACAGCACCAGATAGGAGGTAAGTGTTGCAGCCAGACCAACTTTTTTTTATTTTACATCTCCCGGGGCAACATTTACCTGAAAAAATTCACTTGTAGTCCTTCCCCTTCCCCCACTCTACCCAGAACTTCAAAAAGGTTCTGGCTGTAGAATTTCGAGCCCGTTACTAGCCGGCGCTGCCTATCTCTCCAGCAGAATGTCATAAGCAGCGAGCCAAGCATTCCAGAACATATTACTTCTACAAATCTGCGCCCATTAACACACTTCAACTCATTTTCCTTGCAAGTTCAACACAAGTGCATTATAATCCATCTGGGCTCTGAATTAATCTCCTTCGGCTCGCACAAATCACGGCGTTCGCTGCGACGCGGCATCGGACGGAATTCCCCTTACAAATTGCGCTGCCAGCCGGCCTTTGCGTAACTTTGCACCGATCTGCCGCCGGCGGGGCCCCGAGCGAAAATACAGAGCCTGCACAGGCCGCTAAATTCGCTCATGAAGCTGGCAGAGAACGACATATTTGCGGTTCGAATGGCGATTGGAGAGAAAAGATAAGATCCCAAGTAAACAGAAGCACTCCTCCAGCCCTCTTGGAAGTTGGTGAGGTGCCCACAGAATTCGCTGATAAGGTCCCATCTGTTAAAACAAAGCGCCGGCGCGGTTCTCGTAGACTTCAGCCAGAGAACGAAAGGGCTTATTATCCTTCTCTGACCGTCTTGTTATTCCTTTCACAAAGGAGACATCTGCGAGTCAACTGAATGTGAGCCACACAAAGGATGGGGGGCTCCTTCTCAGGACACAGACTGGAGGTGACGGTGGGAGGAGCAGGCGCGGCCCATCTCACAGGTGTCACTGGGCATGATGGGGCCCCATAGCAGGCCTACAGAGAGGACCATTGCTTTGAATTTCTCACCTCTTCTTCTTCTAGTAACTGACATTCTATTGGCTAAAACAGAAATGATAAAGCATGAACCCCCCCCCCTTAAAAAAATGAATGTACAAGCAGCATTGAAAAATGATCCAAAAACATTTGTAGAAGCTCAAATGTGAACCTAGACAAATGTTATGAATAGTGCAGGGCTTCCCAACCGGGGTTCCATGGAACGCTAAGGTTCCAACAGAGGTTGCTAGGGATTTCTTAAGCAATGAGCAATTTCTGCCTCTCATATACACCTGACAACATTGGTACTTTCAGCTATCTGTAAGGGGGGGATTCTTCCCACTGACCCCCAATGTAAGGGGCATTCTTCCCACTGACCCCCAATGTAAGGGGCATTCTTCCCACTGACCCCCAATGTAAGGGGCATTCTTCCCACTGACCACCAATGTAAGGGACATTCTTCCCACTGACCCCCAATGTAAGGGACATTCTTCCCACCGACCCCCAATGTAAGGGACATTCTTCCCACTGACCCCCAATGTAAGGGACATTCTTCCCATTGACCCCCCAATGTAAGGGACATTCTTCCCACTGATCACCAATGTAAGGGACATTCTTCCCACTGACCCCCAATGTAAGGGACATTCTTCCCATTGACCCCCCAATGTAAGGGACATTCTTCCCACTGACCCCCAATGTAAGGGACATTCTTCCCACTGACCCCCAATGTAAGGGACATTCTTCCCACTGACCACCAATGTAAGGGACATTCTTCCCACTGATCACCAATGTAAGGGACGTTCTTCCCACTGACCCCCCAATGTAAGGGACATTCTTCCCACTGACCCCCAATGTAAGGGACATTCTTCCCACTGATCACCAATGTAAGGGACATACTTCCCACTGACCCCCAATGTAAGGGACATTCTTCCCACTGACCACCAATGTAAGGGACATTCTTCCCACTGACCACCAATGTAAGGGACATTCTTCCCTCTGACCCCCAATGTAAGGGACGTTCTTCCCACTGACCCCCAATGTAAGGGACATTCTTCCCACTGACCCCCAATGTAAGGGACATTCTTCCCACTGACCCCCAATGTAAGGGACAGTCTTCCCACTGATCCCCAATGTAAGGGACATTCTTCCCTCTGACCCCCAATGTAAGGGACATTCTTCCCTCTGACCACCAATGTAAGGGACATTCTTCCCTCTGACCCTCAATGTTCCTGGTCTAATACTATGGTCTTCCAGGTTTAGTGCTTGGACCAATATAAGTATGCATACACTATATTGCCAAAAGTATTGTCCCCGCCCTCCAAATCATGTGATTCAGGTGTTCCAATCTCCTCCATATCATGTGATTCAGGTGTTCCAATCCCCTCCATATCATGTGATTCAGGTGTTCCAATCCCCTCCATGGACACAGGTGTATACAATCACGCCCCTAGGCATGCAGACGACTTCTACAAACATTGGTGAAAGAATGGGTCGCTCTCAGGAGCTCAGTGACTCCAAGCGTGGTCCCGTGATAGGTGGCCACCTGGGCAATAAGTCCATCCGTGACATTTCCTGGCTACTAAATATTCCACGCTCAACTGTTAGTGGGATTATAACAAAGTGGAAGCAACTGGGAACAACAGCCACTCAGCCCAAGTGGTAGGCCACGTCACATGACAGGGCGGGGTCAGCGCATGCTGAAGCACACAGTGCGCAGAAGTCGCCAACTGTCTGCAGAGTCAATAGCTAAAGACCTCCAAACTTGGTGTGGCCTTCAGATGAGCCCAACAACAGTGCGTAGAGAGCTTCATGGAATGGGTTTCCATGGCCGAGCAGCTGCATTCAAGCCTTCCATCACCAAGTGCAATGCAAAGCGTTGGATGCCGTGGTGTAAAGCACGCCGCCACTGCTCTCTAGAGCAGGGGAGACGTGTTCTCTGGAGTGACCAATCACGCTTCTCTGTCTGGCAATCCGATGGGCGGGTCTAGGTTTGGCGGTGGCCAGGAGAACGGTACTTGCCTGACTGCACTGTGCCAAGTGTAAAGTTTGGTGGAGGGGGGATTATGGTGTGGGGTTGTTTTTCAGAGGTTAGGCTTGGCCCCCTAGTTCCAGTGAAGGGAACTCTTAAGGTGACATTTTGGACAATTTCATGCCCCCAACTTTGTGGGAGGAGTTTGGGGATGGTCCCTTCCTGTGCCAACATGACTGCGCACCAGTGCACAAAGCAAGGTCCATAAAGACATGGAGGAGCCAGTTTGGGGTGGAGGAACTTGACTGTCCTGCACAGAGTCCTGACCTCAACCCCATAGAACACCTTTGGGATGAATTACAGCGGAGACTGCGAGCCAGGCCCCCTCCCCCGACATCAGTGCCTGACCTGACAAATGTGCTTCTGGAAGAATGGTCCAACCTTCCCATAGACACCCTCCTAAACCTTGTGGACGGCCTTCCCAGAAGAGTTGAAGCTGTTAAAGCTGCAATGGGCGGGGCCAACTCAATATTGAACCCTACGGACTAAGACTGGGGGCCATTAAAGGTCATGTGTGTGGAAAGGGCGGGGCCAACTCAATATTGAACCCTATGGACTAAGACTGGGGGCCATTAAAGGTCATGTGTGTGGAAAGGGCGGGGCCAACTCAATATTGAACCCTACGGACTAAGACTGGGGGCCATTAAAGGTCATGTGTGGGGAAAGGACGGGGCCAACTCAATAATGAACCCTACGGACTAAGACTGGGGGCCATTAAAGGTCATGTGTGTGGAAAGGGCGGGGCCAACTCAATATTGAACCCTACGGACTAAGACTGGGGGGCCATTAAAGGTCATGTGCGTGGAAAGGGCAGGGCCAACTCAATATTGAACCCTATCGACTAAGACTGGAGGGCCATTAAAGGTCATGTGCGTGGAAAGGGCGGGGCCAACTCAATATTGAACCCTACGGACTAAGACTGGGGGGCCATTAAAGGTCA
Source organism: Staurois parvus (assembly GCF_062004578.1). Lineage (NCBI taxonomy): Eukaryota > Metazoa > Chordata > Amphibia > Anura > Ranidae > Staurois > Staurois parvus. The sequence goes on from NW_028320696.1 coordinate 28,665, forward strand.
TGTGCGTGGAAAAGGTCGGCGTCCTAATACTGCGGGCAATATAGTGTGTGTAATTATATATATATTTATTTCTATTGGGTTATTCTGATTGAATTTCTGTCATCTCTCCACACTCAGATCATTCTACTAGTAACAATGTAACAGAATTCTTTTCTATTTTTGGTTTTGTACGTGGAAAGGCAGGCGGCTGAATACTTTTGGCAATATAGTGTATGTCATAGTTGTGGGACCAATTTGGAAGCTAGTCCCATGCAGCGGTCTTCTGGGTCCCATACATGGATCAATGAACTTGGGTGAGGATGGGGGGGAGGGGGGGGGGGGTGAAGAGTGTCCAGAATAATGCAACTCTTGATATACAATTCAAAAAATGCTTATTGAAAGTGTAAACATATACATTGCACCAATGCATTTTGGGGGAATTGGTTATGGATGGGGCAGGCTTCAAAGCTTTGCTTAAAATGTGGTCAGGGTACCGGATGCCTCTGCATCACTGCAATCCGGCACCCTGTTGATCCATGAAATTTAGGAAAAGCTTTGGAGCCCACCCTATCCCTAAGCATGTACTAACAGCCCTAAAGGAGGTAATTCCCCTGAAACGCGTTGCCTCGATGTATACATCTACACATTCGGGGGATTATGCCCCATCACAGTGGGGTGCCGTGGTACAAGTACAATGTTCAATTACAGAATAAACTTTATATCAAGATGCCGTCGAACTTAAAGCTGAACCCCAGGTATGGATTTTATTGCATAGTTACATTGTTCCAGCCTGGACCAATGGAAGTCCACATATTCCATACCGTGGGGACCGATGTGGAAGTTGGAAATCACTGTAGTGTTTGGTGCTACTATAGTGACATCGGGGTCCCATGCCATGGTCTTCCGGGTCTGGTGCTTGGACCAATGTAAGTATACATATGTCATACTTGCAGGACCACTATGGAAGATGGTCCCGTATGGTGGTCTTCTGGGTCCCATACTTGGATCAAGGTACTTGGGTGTGGTGCGGGGGGGAGTGCCCGGTGTCCACAATAATGCAACTCTTGAGGTACAAGTCAAATAATGTTTATTGAAAGTGTATACGCATACATCGAGCCAACGTGTCTCGGGGGGGGGGGGGGGGGGGGATTGCTTATAAGTAGGTGCAGACCACTTCTTCCGCTGTAGGTGGCGCCCAACTGGAGTGACATCACATACTGACTTGTCTTCAACCTTGGCCCAGTTGCAAGGGAGACGAGAAACACCCACCATTCCGTGTCAACTGTGGTCCCCAAGTCACTACTTGAAAGTCAACTTTCGTCAAGAGACTGCAGAGATTGAAGAGAGCCGGCACTTGTTGGGTTCTAACCACGGGCAGCTCCCTGCAAGATATTCTGACTGTTTACTGTTCTGCCCAGGGGAGGACTGACAACTCATGAGGCGCCCGGCCAATAGGGGATCATGGGGCCCTTGTGTCCTCGCCCACACTCAGACCACACCCAAAAAAGCCTATGAAAAAGGTACCAGGGCCATCTCATGGGACCCCCTACTGACCCTGGACCCTCGGGCAGTGCCCGAATGATCAGTCCGCCCCTGGTTCTGCCTTAACCATACTCCAATGTGCTTTTATCACTATTGTTGTTACGATGTTGCGATGCCGAGGACAACATCAGGTAAAGAGGGGGAAGAGTAGGCGGGGCAGTCCGCTTCCTCCACTGTAGGTAGTCCCCAACTGGAGCAGAATCACAGATTGGAGAGAAAGTCAGGTGAAACTTGGGTTCCCTGTGGTTTTCAGGCTCCTGGGGACAGCGTTCCAATTGGCTGCACTGTATCTTGCATCTAGGTGACCTGTGGTGGCCATCTTGGGTCAGCAGAGCCTTTTTAAGTCCTTGCTCCCCAAGTTATGGCGCGCAATTGCGTGTGGGTAGTGTAGGGACAGGTCTCCCGTCTGTCAGGGACAGTATTAGCGTCAGGGAAAGGTTCCAGACGAGAAGGGAAAGCTTAGGGCTTCTTGGACATATTCTTGTTTGGGTACAAGACGGCCACCACACTGCACCCGCCCACATGCTTATGGATGGGGGTGGGCTCCAAAGCTTTTCTTAAATGTCGTGGATCCCTGTGGTTTCCTGGCTCCAGGGGACAGGTTTCCAGTTGGCTTCACTGTATCTTGCATCTAGGTGACCCGTGGCGGCCATCTTGGGTCAGCAGAGCCTTTTTAAGTCCTTGCTCCCCAAGTTATGGCGCGCAATTGCGTGTGGGTAGTGTGGGGACAGGTCTCCCATCTGTCAAGGACAGTATTAGCTTCTTGGACATCTTCTCGTTTGGGTACAAGATGGCCAGGCTGTATTTTGCTCCTCCAGACAGACGCTCTCAGTTCAGCTGATGCCTGCTCTGCTACTCCTGCTCCACTACTCGCTGTTGGCATTCATGAGTTCCCCCTGGTTGTGTCCTCTTCCACCGGGTTGGTTGTGCCCTCTCCCACCGGGTTGGTTATGTCCTCTCCCACCGGGTTGGTTGTGTCCTCTCCCACCGGGTTGGTTGTGTCCTCTCCCACCGGGTTGGTTATGCCCTCTCCCACCGGGTTGGTTATGTCCTCTCCCACCGGGTTGGTTGTGTCCTCTCCCACCGGGTTGGTTATGTCCTCTCCCACCGGGTTGGTTGTGTCCTCTCCCACCGGGTTGGTTATGTCCTCTCCCACCGGGTTGGTTGTGTCCTCTCCCACCGGGTTGGTTGTGTCCTCTCCCACCGGGTTGGTTATGTCCTCTCCCACCGGGTTAGTTGTGCCCTCTCCCACCGGGTTGGTTATGTCCTCTCCCACCGGGTTGGTTATGTCCTCTCCCACCGGATTGATTGGGTCCTCTCCCACCAGGTTGGTTAAGTCCTCTCCCACCAGGTTGATTGGGTCCTCTCCCACCGGGTTGGTTAAGTCCTCTCCCACCGGGTTGGTTGGGTCCTCTCCCACCGGGTTGGTTGGGTCCTCTCCCACCGGGTTGGTTGGGTCCTCTCCCACCGGGTTGGTTGGGTCCTTTCCCTCTGGGTTGGTTGGGTCCTCTCCCACGGGGTTGGTTGGGTCCTCTCCCACGGGGTTGGTTGGGTCCTCTCCCTCCGGTTTGGTTGGGTCCTCTCCCTCCGGTTTGGTTGGGTCCTCTCCCACCGGGTTGGTTGGGTCCTCTCCCACCTAGTTGGTTGGGTCCTCTCCCACTGGGATGGTTGTGAACTGTTCTGCCCTTACTGCAATACAAGTTCTGCCTTTGTCACAATGCAAATTCTACTGATTGCATCTGGACCGTGTGTGAGGTACTACCGATGCACCACCCTGCACCCCCCCACAGGCTTATGGATGGGGGTGGGCTCCAAAGCTTTTCTTAACTGTCGTGGATCGGCAGGGTGCCGGATTGTGGTGAACCAAAGGCAAATTTAGAAAAATCTTTGGAGCCCACCCCCATCCATAAGCACAGAAGAAGGGGGAGACAATTCCCCGAAACGCGTTGCCTCATATAGGTTTTCACTTTTACTTAACATTTTTTGAATCATACATCAAGAGTTGCATTATTGTGGACACCATGCGTTCTCCCGGCCTCACCCAACTACGGCTATGACGGCATAATTGTATCAGAAAGGTAGCAGCCCGAGCCCCCCAAGGGGGTCCATCACCGCCACCCACCGTTGGGTTTTACCCACTGGAGGTGAGCCCTTCCTTTCTCCCCATGAAGCCACCTATCAACTATTAGTTATAGAGCAAATCAGTCCAGCGTGGTCTCCAGACATTGGACCAATGTAGGCAAACAGGGACCACTATAGAAGCGGAGAATCAGGATGACCTGGGCTCAGAGGAAGTGGGTTGAATGATGCTGAATTTGTCCTGGTTTTAGCCTTTTTAAAGCCCTGTACAGCAGAGCTAAAACGGGAAGAGAAGAAGCAGCACAAGCAGCCAATAGGTTGTGCTACAGTTCAAAAGCAAACAACATATTTGCTGACAGGAGGAGAGGGCAAAGTGACAGATGAGCTTGTCACTCAGCTGCTTCTCCTTTCACTGTCCAGCCACAGGCTGGGGGCTCGTCCGGGATGACCTGAGCTCAAAGGAGATGGGGTGAAGTATAGGAATTTGTCTTGGTATCAGTCTTTTGCAGTCCCTGTACAGCAGAACTGAGACTGGAAGAGAGAAAAAATCAGCACAAGCAGCCAATCAGTTGTGCTACAGTCATATACTAACAAGGAACCTTCTGATAGGAGGAGAAAGCAGAGTGACGAAGAGATGGGTGCTTCTCAGTTCCCTGTCCATTCACAGGCCAGGGGCATGGCCTAGGATGACCTGGGCTCAGAGGAAATGGTTTGAATGATGCTGAATTTTTCTTGCTGCTTCTCCTTTCACTGTTCAGGATGACCTGGGCTCAGAGGAAGTGGGCTGAAGGATTCAGAATTTTTCTTGATGCTTCTCCTTTCACTGTCCTAGATGACCTGGACCCAGAGGAAGTGAGCTGAATGATGCTGAATTTTTCTTGCTGCTTCTCTTTTCACTGTCCAGGATGACCTGGGCTCAAAGAAATGGGTTGAAAGATTCAGAATTTTTTTTGCTGCTTCTCTTTTCACTATCTAGGATGACCTGGGCTCAGTGGAAGTGTGTTGAATGACGCTGAAGCTTTCCGTCTTCTTCGACTTTCACTGTCTAGGATGACCTGGACTCAGAGGAAGTGAGCTGAATGATGCTGAATTTTTCTTGCTGCTTCTCCTTTCACTGTCCAGGATGACCAGGTCTTATAGGAAGTTTGTTGAATGATGCTGAATTTTTCTTGCTGCTTTTCCTTTCACTGTCCAAGAAGACCTGGGCTCAGAAGAAGTGGTTTGAAAGATTCAGAATTTTTCTTGCTGCTTCTCCGTTCACTGTCCTGGATGACTTGGGCTCTGAGAAAGTGAGCTGAATGATGCTGAATTTTTCTTGCTGCTTCTCCTTTCACTGTCCAGGATGACCTGGGCTCAGAGGACGTGAGTTGAATGATGCTGAATTTTTCTTGCTGCTTCTCCTTTCACTGTCCTGTATGACTTGGGCTCAGAGGAAGTGAGCTGAATGATGCTGAATTTTTCATGCTGCTTCTCCTTTCACTGTCCAGGCTGACCTGGGCTCAGAGGAAGTGAGCTGAATTATGCTGAATTTTTCATGCTGCTTCTCCTTTCACTGTCCAGGCTGACCTGGGCTCAGAGGAAGTGAGCTGAATGATGCTGAATTTTTTCTTGCTGCTTCTCCTTTCACTGCCCGGCGGCAGATAGAACCCCCTCCATGATACACATGTAGAGTTTTTTTCCGGAGTCACGGAACAGATTATAAAGTCACTTTGTTTCAGTTTTCGAGCCGCCATTCCCCTTTAAACACATCCTCAGCCATCGAACCCCCGTCGGCCCCCCGCGGCCCGGAGCCCCTGAAACACAAAACCTCACCCACCGGGCCGCGCACGTTGCTTGCGCTCGCAAACCTCCCAGCATGACCAAGTGCGAGTCATGTCATCGGATAAACCTCCACCAGCGACATGTATAGAAAAACAGCAGATGTTCCGTGAAGTAAAGCGCCGCTCATGCCAAGACGCTGGAAAACAACATTCATTTCCTTCGCTCTTTGATAGTGATGATGTCATGCGGCTAATAGGAAGTGCCTGTCATTCTCTTTTATTGTAGAAAGCCGAGGGGGCCGCCGCCGCGAACGCCGAAACTTTCATTAAGCCGCGTTTTAATTCGTGGAGCCCGTGCAAAGCGAAGGCTGAGCTCACTTCTAATGGTTTCGCCTTTTTTTTTTTTTAATCCGGGAATTATCAGGGGTGGTGGAGCGTAATCGTGCCGCAGCACCTGCAAAAACAACCGCCGAGCCATGTCATTGCGATAACTCAGCGGCGAATTAGGACGCGCCATTGTAACGTAATCCAGGCTGAGATGAAACTGAGGTGACTGTTACACGTGCAGTCCCCCCCCCCCCCCTGGTGACGGGCCCCGTGATGGGGCAAAGAAAAACATCAGGAGGAATGACCCTCGAAATGAACGTTCACCTGCTGAACTATTTAAAGGGAATGTTCACTTCCAGAAAAAACAAAACAAAACACAGATGCTGCGCACAGGGCTGCCGTTAGAAGCCGGGGGCCCCGTACAGCCAACGTGAAAGGCCCCCCCCCCCCCAAATAAACACAGTTTACTAGGCTTCAGTTACGAATGAACACAGCGAGTGATCGGTACCAATCGCTCATTGTGTTCGTTCCAGAAAGGAAGGGGCTGGTGAACGTGACATATTTACAGACCTTTCCCCAGCTCTTCATCCTGTGCTGGCAGCTGCCGGTGGGAAGGAGAGGAGAGGAGCCGGCAGCACTGTGGGGGTGGACGGGGGTGCTGGAGCAACATGGGGAAATGTATGGTGCTGCAGAGGGAACCATACAGGAAGAGGCATCCCTAGGGTTGGTGTCACCCGGTGCGGTAACATCTGGTGTCACCCCTCCAGACAGGAAGGAGCAGTGCCAGTAAAATGAGTATCCCGTGAAGATATGTATCCCCTGAAGCGACTGCGCCTGTGCCGGTTTCAGGCCGCAGAAGCTGAACTCCGACTTTAGCACAGGGCCGGCGATCGGCTTCTTCGGCAGTTGCTTCAGGGGATACTCATATTACCGGGGCGAGGGCAGCTGTCACTGTGCCGGCATCCTGCTCCTGCACCCCCTGTGATGGTGTCACCTCTCCAGAGAGGAAGGAGCGGTGCCGGTAAAATGAGTATCCCGTGAAGATATGTATCCCCTGAAGTGACCGCGCCTGTGCCGGTTTCAGGCCGAAGCACAGAGCCGGCGATCGGCTTTAGCACAGATCCGGCGATCGGCTTCTCCGGCCTGAAACCGGCACATGGGCAGTTGCTTCAGGGGATACTCATTTTACCGCTGTCACTGTGCCGGCATCCTGCTCCTGCACCCCCTGTGATGGTGTCACCCAGTGCAGCCCGAACCCCCCTAGGGACACCACTGCATACAGGGGATCAGTTCCAGTAATGCCCCCCAGCCACCCCGCTGTGCCGATCACCCTCCCTGCCCACATCCAATTCATCCAGCTGCCTGGGCCCCCCGGCTGTTTTGGGCCCCGTACAGGAGGACCAGTGGTACCCCCTTATCCACGGCCCTGGCTGGGCAACTACATTCGATATCAAGTAGAATTCTTACCCAGATTTTTTTTTTCTGGGGATGTTAGAACCTCTGTCGGGGTTTTATTCATCTCTGCTGCCACTTTGTGGAGAGTTACATTCGCTTCCTGCTGCGTCACTGGGAAAGGGAATGAGGAGAACTCTCCCCGATGGGAATACAGCAGAAAGTCAAGGTGTGTGGGAGGTTCAGAACCTCTGCCGGGATTATTCTGCAGTCTGCGGCCCCTTTGTAGAGAACTCCCCTCACTTCCTGTGAAGTCACTTGGACAAGAAGTGAGAAGAAAATAATTCAGTTACAATGCCCCTCCCCCACCCGCCTCACTTGCCTATAGCTAGCAATGACCCTGCACACACCCAGGTAGGGGGCAAAAGTGCCTCCCACATTGCAATGCTCAGCACCTGAGGAGCCAATCACCAAACCTGAGAGCATTCACGGCGATGATGATGGTGGTAATGACAGTGGTAGTGATGATGATGGTGGTAATAGCAGCAGCGCTTGTGGTGGTGATGGTGCTAATGATGGTGGTGGTGAGATGGTCATGATGATGATGGTGATGGAGGTAATGGCAGTGGTGATGGAGGTGGTGATATTGGTTATGACGGTGGTGGAGATGGTGTTAATGGCAGTGACGGTGGTGGCGGAGGTGGTAATGGCAGTGATGGTGGCAATGGAAGTGGTGGTGTTAGTGATGATGGTAATGACATTGGTGGTGGAGGTGGTGATGGTGGTAATGGTAGTGGTGGTGGTGCTGATGGTGGTAATGACAGCTGGTGATGGTGGTAATGACAGTGGAAGTGGTGATGATGACCATGGTGGTAAAGTAGGTAATGGCAGAGGTGGTGGTAGAGGCAGTGATGGTGGTGATTAAGTTGGTGGAGGTTGTGGTAGTGGTAATGACAGTGCTGGAGGTGGTGATGATAATAATGGCAGTGGTGGTGGTGGAGGTGGCGGTGATGGTGGTAATGGCAGTAGTGATAGTGGTGATGGTGGTAATGACAGTGGTGGTGATGGTGGTAATGGCAGGGGTGTAGATGGTAAAGGTGGTGGCAATAGAGGTAATGGCAGTGGTGGTAGTGGTAGAGGTAGTGATGGTGGTGATTATGGTGGTGCTGGCTGGAGGTGCTGGCTGTGGTGATGAAGGTGGGGGCAGTAATGGCAGTGGTGGTGGTTGTGGTAGTTGATGATGAAGGTGGTGGCTGTGGTAGTTGGGGATGGAGGTGGTGGTGATGGTAGGGGGCTTGCTTAGTAATGTGCAAGTGGGTGTGGTTTTAATGGCAGTGGTGGTGATTGTGGTAATGGCAGTGGTGGAGGTGATGGTGAAGGTGGTGGTGATGGTGGTTATGGCAGTGGTGGGGGTAATGACAGTGGTGGTGATGGCAGTGGTGGTGGAGGTAGAGGTAGTGATGGTGGTGATGGTGGTAATGGCACTGGTGGTGGTGGGAATGGCAGTAGTGATAGTGGTGATGGTGGTAATGACAGTGGTGGTGATGGTGGTGATGGCAGTGTTGGTGGAGGTAGAGGTAGTGATGATGGTGATGGTGGTAATGGCAGTGGTGGAGGTGGTGGTAAAGGTGGCAGCAATGGAGGTAACGGCAGTGGTGGTAGAGGTAGTGATGGTGGTGATTATAGTGCTGCAGGTGCTTTGTTGTGGTGATGGTGGCAGTAGTTGTGATGATAATAATGATGATGGTGGCAGTAATGGCAGTGGTGGTGATGGAGGTGGTAGCTGTGGTAGTGGTAATGGAGGTGGTGGCAGTAGTTATGGTGGTGGAGGAGGTGATGGAGGTAATGGCAGTGGTGGTGAAGGTAGAGGTAGTGGTGATGGCGGTGATGGCAGTGGTTGTGGGAATGGCACTGGTGGTAATGATGGTGGTGATGGAGGTGGTGGCTGTGGTGGTGGTGATGAAGGTGGTGGCAGTAGTTGGGATGCTGGTAATGATGATGGTGGCAGTAATGGCAGTGGTGGTGATGGAGGTGGTAGCTGTGGTAGTGGTAATGGAGGTGGTGGCAGTAGTTATGGTGGTGGAGGAGGTGATGGAGGTAATGGCAGTGGTGGAGGTGGTGGTAAAGGTGGCAGCAATGGAGGTAACGGCAGTGGTGGTAGAGGTAGTGATGGTGGTGATTATAGTGCTGCAGGTGCTTTGTTGTGGTGATGGTGGCAGTAGTTGTGATGATAGTAATGATGATGGTGGCAGTAATGGCAGTGGTGGTGATGGAGGTGGTAGCTGTGGTAGTGGTAATGGACGTGGTGGCAGTAGTTATGGTGGTGGAGGAGGTGATGGAGGTAATGGCAGTGGTGGTGAAGGTAGAGGTAGTGGTGATGGCGGTGATGGCAGTGGTTGTGGGAATGGCACTGGTGGTAATGATGGTGGTGATGGAGGTGGTGGCTGTGGTGGTGGTGATGAAGGTGGTGGCAGTAGTTGGGATGCTGGTAATGATGATGGTGGCAGTAATGGCAGTGGTGGTGATGATGGTGATGGAGGTGGTGGGCAGCACTTGTGGATGTGGTAGGGGACTTGTTTAGACATGTGCAAGTTTTGACTTTTTGGAAAGTGGACACTTGCATAGGAATTTCAAGGGCTCCTTATGTCATGTTTCAATAAAGATATTCTGTATCCAGACATAAAATCCAGAACTCCCAACTCTGCTGTGATGGGAGAGATTTTAGTGGCTTTAGAACTGCTGAGTTTTCACTGCTGACCACCCAGCCACGGCAGCATACATGTAAAGGTTACATTCGTTTTGTGCTCCGTCTTACTCTTCTTCAGAACAATGGCCTCTTCCTTCACATGTGACAATCTAGCTTTAAGAAGCACTTTCTTTCTTTTACATACGTGTGACAAGCATCGTCATATTACTCGGCTGTACTGGAAAGGGTTGGGAGATAAACTTGTATCCCGGGATCATTCCCGCTCTTACGGCACAGAATTGGCGTATCCTGTTTATCTTATATCCTGTACACATGGTTTTGTCCTCTCCTTATCTCCTCCGTCCTGTCTTCACTTTCAGAACCTGCAACTTGTGAACACAAACAGCTCAGCAGGCCAGATAAGAAGATTCCGGAACCCTTCAGTATCGGCTCAGACTAAAAGGAAGGCGCTCTCACGGCTTGTGTTCTTTCCTAACAAATAGCGCCGTGTCCTGGGAATTAAACCCGATCTGTTATTTGTCTTCCAGCATCAACCGCGGCTTTGTTACAAGAGATAACAGCACATCGATACTATAAGTTAAAAGGAGATATGAAATGGAAGTCATGTGGTCTACTAATGACACCGAAAAGGCCAAAAACTATTCAGAGTTTCCAAAAATTTTGACGAAAACTATAGCCAAGTTTCAAAAAGACGACCTGGTGTAGTGCTTAACGTTGTTGGCTTGGGGGTCTTAGGTTTCCTTTTTCTGCATGGGGGCTTTCTGCAAGGAGTCTGTATGATCTGTTTGTGTGGATTCCACCACGACTCAAAAACATTTGAGTGGGTAAAAGTAGATAAAGTTGTAGGTGTGCCCCCTGGCAGCTGATTTCTTAAGCCCGTACCCTACGGCCTACAGTACAGCTTTACATGAGTAGGAAGCTGAAGCTGTCCCTCCACCCCCCACCCGATTCTACACACACCCCACTCTAGATCTGGTTAGGATTCTCTACTTTCATTTTGTTTGAGAGGCCTCAACATTACCATTGGTTCCAGGTTGAGTCTATAGGGGATCCTGTCCAACACCCAGGGTCTTTAGGTATGGAGGCCCCAAAGGTGGGCATGTGCGCCCAAGGGAACCTTCCCCGCCAGTGATGAACCCTCTGTCTCCAAACCAACACTCACTCCAGACCTGAACTGGCAACTCTTCTCCTTAGGTTTTGGCTATGCCTTTGCATCCCAAAGAAGTCATACCACCAGTCCACTATATATAACAGCAGCATCACTCACCAAACCTGGTTAGTAAAGAGTTCTTACCCAGCCGAGCTTCACTTCATGTGCTGTTAGTCTTTACTGAACACATCATTGAGACGGTCCTTAACTTTGTGCCTTTTACTGACCTAATAAATGAGGAACAGTCCAAAAACGTGGAATAATTATGTCCAAAAATATAGCAGAATTTATAAAAACATGGCTGTTAGTCTTCTGCAGTAGTTCCCTTTTATGGGGTGCCATAGGGCGAGTGCTGCGGTGCTCAAGATGTAGGAGATTGTCCCAACTACATCTGCTCTCTTATCCTGAATTATCTACAGCAGATAGACCTCAGACCAGATGCGGACTGACAACTCATGGGGCCCCCGGGCAATAGGGGATCATGGGGCCCCTGTGTCCTTGCCCAAACTCAAAAAAGCCTATGAAAAAGGTACCAGGGGCATCTCATGGAGCCCCCTACTGACCCCGGGCCCTCGGGCAGTGCCTGCGTTTGCAAATGGTCAGTCCGCCCCTGCCTCAGAACAGCAGTCCAGGAAATGTGGGAATTCAGACCAAAGCTGGCACAGTAGGCCCATAAGATACCTGCTCTTACCCCTCTCAGACCACCACCATTGCTGGCACCATTAGAAGGCCTTGAAGATCATGCATCCTTTCCTCCACATATCCTTCCAATAGATAGTACCCCTACTCATTCACAAAAATATGTAACCCAGAAAAAGACACATCCATTGTCAATTATGATGCCCGCTGCCTGCCGATAGACCCAACTCATACAACCAACCCCGACAGTACTTCTAGCCAAATGACAGCTCCCCAAGGCTGTATAGGGGAAGAGTCAGGAAAAGTAGTGACATCATTGACCAAATGTGACCACGGTCATGGATTCCCAAGCATGTAAGCCATGTGCCAGTTACGGTGGAAGTTGCTGGGGACACAGCAAGTGCCAGCATCCGCCACTTCCTTAGGAACCATTGACAGCAGGAAGCTTTCATATATAGAAGTAGTAGACATACTGCGGTTGGGTTTAACGGGCATCTAAATGCCCAAACAGCCAATGTTTGATCTGAACCATTGGCTCATCTCTATCAGGGGATCAACCTATTGTGTACTGATTTCAAGGTCAACCAGGATTCCATTGAATCCTAGGGTTCCTTCAGAGGTTGTCAGGGGTCCCTCGATAATAATAAGTGATATCAGCCTCTGAGATGAGTAACCACTGATACCAATGAACCTTTTAGCATTCATCCCACTGACCCCCAATGTAAGGAGCATTCATCCCACTGACCCCCAATGTAAGGAGCATTCATCCCACTGACCCCCAATGTAAGGAGCATTCTTCCCACTGACCCCCAATGTAAGGAGCATTCATCCCACTGATCACCAATGTAAGGAGCATTCTTCCCACTGATCACCAATGCAAGGAGCATTCTTCCCACTGACCACCAATGTAAGGGACATTCTTCCCACTGACCCCCAATGTAAGGGACATTCTTCCCACTGACCCCCAATGTAAGGGACATTCTTCCCACTGACCCCCAATGTAAGGGACATTCTTCTCACTGACCACCAATGTAAGGGACATTCTTCCCACTGACCCCCAATGTAAGGGACATTCTTCCCACTGACCCCCAATGTAAGGGACATTCTTCCCACTGACCCCCCAATGTAAGGGACATTCTTCTTACTGACCACCAATGTAAGGGACATTCTTCCCACTGACCCCCCAATGTAAGGGACATTCTTCCCACTGACCCTCAATGTAAGGGACATTCTTCCCACTGACCCCCAATGTAAGGGACATTCTTCCCACTGACCCCCCAATGTAAGGGACATTCTTCTTACTGACCACCAATGTAAGGGACATTCTTCCCACTGACCCCCCAATGTAAGGGACATTCTTCCCACTGACCCCCCAATGTAAGGGACATTCTTCCCACTGACCCCCAATGTAAGGGGCATTCTTCCCTCTGACCCCCAATGTAAGGGGCATTCTTCCCTCTGACCCCCAATGTAAGGGACATTCTTCCCACTGATCACCAATGTAAGGGACATTCTTCCCACTGACCCCCAATGTAAGGGACATTCTTCCCACTGACCCCAAATGTAAGGGACATTCTTCCCACTGACCCCCAATGTAAGGGACATTCTTCCCACTGACCCCAAATGTAAGGGACATTCTTCCCACTGACCCCCAATGTAAGGGACATTCTTCCCACTGACCCCCCAATGTAAGGGACATTCTTCCCACTGACCCCCAATGTAAGGGACATTCTTAGACTATTAGATTTGTGGCACTCTCATCACTTTAGACTACTCCAGGGACCATTAGGGATACCCCAGGTGACAGAGAACTTCCTCTGAAGTTTGGATCCAGTCCCTATCTTCCTTACATTTAGGTCCAGCACTCTACTGACAAGTCTCCTGCCATACTGTATATCCTGTATGGGTTTAATTAGCCCCCAAGGGCCATTACCTATTATGCTGAGCTGTGTCCATATTTGCCGGCATTAACATTCCTGGGGATTGGGTTTTGTTCCTTCTCCCTCCATAGACATGAATATTGGTCATTACATTGACCCTCTTGTATGCTGATCTCCTTCATTAGTATAATAATGGAATCTGTTTACTGATGGCCATTAAATGGGGAGACCATATGGGATGATCTGCAGCTTAACACAATGGCTTGTTTTCATTCCTATTGTGTCCATGTTTAGTGACTAGAGTTTTAAAGAGGGGGGGGGGGGGATTGTTGCTCATCCCTTCTCAGGGGTTAATGGGACACTTAAGACCAGGCTTAGCTACAAATGTGGGCTTTATGGTCAGTCCTGATTAGATTAGACCTGCACAAGGTTTGTTGGTCCTTGCTCAATCATGACTATTTCCTGGCCATGATAAGAACATTGGCATAAAGAGACCCTGTCACCCACCTGAACCTGACAGCTCTGAGTCTGCCGGGGTTGCTGACATCACATCCATCTCCACCACGTATTGGTCCAGGTTGGTCCGCTCCAGCTATCCCCAAAGTGTGTCAGGTGCTGGTGCTTGTAACCACAAAAGTACAAAGGAACAAGGATGGATGACTGATTTTTTTTTTTTTTAAGTCCGCAAATGTGCAACTATAACGAAAAAAACCCGTAAGTGTTCACAAAAAAAGTGCAAGTGCAAAACACCACACGAAAAAGTGCATTTAGGGGTGTGCTTTTGTCCTACCCCTAAAGGGGCTGGACCGCTACCCTGATCCCCCGGGGCACGAAGCTCCTGACAGGGACAAGGTTCCCATTTGGTCCTCCTGGCCAAAAGGCCTGGTGGACCACCGTTCCTTGTGTCCAGCCGAAGCCAGACACCCAGTACTTGGTCAGGGGGCTCTCCCGAAGAGAAAACCCCCCTAGGGATCAGGGGAAGAAGGAACCAAAAGGCCACACATCCTCCCCCTAGACTTCAGGGCAGGCTCGAGGACCCACACCCTCCATCCTGTGGAAAACACACACAAAAGTAAGAAAAAGTGACAAAACGTGGGAGTGATAATAAATTAAATAAATAGAAAATAAAAAAGTGGCCGTGCCAAATTGTGCACAGACCGGGCCCTGAGGCCTGTAGCAAAAATTGCCCTGGTCCTAAGGGCGCTTGTGCAAAAAGAGTGAAAAACAGTGACCTTGCGCCATCTTCACACTGTGGGGTCCCACACCCAGGTGTTACTAGTGGCACCCCTGGGGGCGTCTACTCAGGGGGCACTGGTTTGCGGACTTTCTGCCGTCCCGACCCCTGGCCAGACAAGGTAGATCCGTCCAAATCAGGAGGTACCGGGTCCTTCCGGTCTTCTCGGGGCAATTACTCACGGGCCCCAGCTTCTACTCGTGGGCACCACGCTTTCTGTCCCCCCGGTACTAGCCTTCCAGACCCCCATCATACCAGTGAGGGTACTATACAACAGCCATCCCCGCAAAGCTAGAATGGCCGGGAGCGCCCCCACTGGACACTGATAAGAACAGATACTACACTTGATCTTAGCCAAAAGGCCGAGAAGCGATGACTGGAGGATGGATGACTTGATGCCCAATACACTCAGACTTCGTCATTCTTGCAAAAAATTGATCCCATCACAGCAGCACACGAAGTGATATCACATCCAAGATGGCGGCACCCAATGGCGGTCTCAGGGCTTTTGTAGGTCTACACAAGGGAGGCCTTTACAGGTAAATGCATAAAATACAATAACTGCACCTATAATCTGACAGGACGTTTTTGGCCAATGTGGACAACTCTTTATTAGCACCCAAATGTGCTCCAGGTCTAGAGACTCCTCAGCAGAGAAAGGGTTAGCTTGATGGCAGAAGAGATCATTTGCATTCCGGTCTTTGCTTCTGATTACTTAAGCAACTAGCTTGTCTAATTAGTGAGATCCAGACCTGCAGGGCTAATTCCTATCAGATACCTGAATACCCCCCATCCCCCCCCTTCCCACAGCCTGGTGCAGAGTATCTGCTGCTGAGATGCTGCAGGACATGTCACTTGTTGTGCTAATGAACAGATCACAAACAAATCACCATTAGCAGTCTCAACAGATTACACTTCTGCCTGGTTTAAAATAATTAGTTGGATCTTCTAGTGATTTCCCAGGATGACCCTGAGGCACCGAGGTCCAAGCAGAGAGCAGAGCAGTCCAGGCTTCATTCACCTGCTACGGTGCTCATAAACTGGTTGGAGATACTGGATGTGCAGGAACCCTAAGCACTGAATATGAAGGCACCATTGACACCAGGTGTGCAGGAACCCTAAGCACTGGATATGCAGGCATCATAGATGTTGGGTGTGCAAAAACCATAGACACTTGATATGCTGGCACCATAGACCCCAGGTGTGCAGGAACCCTAAGCACTGAATATGCTGGCACCATTGACACCAGGTGCAGGAACCATAGGCACTGAATATGCTGGCACCATAGACACCAGGTGTGCAGGAACCATAGGCACTGGATACGCAGGAACCATAGACACCAGGTGTGCAGGAACCATAGGCACTGGATATGCAAGCACCATAGATGTTGGGTGTGCAGGAACCATAGACACTTGATATGCTGACACCATAGACCCCAGGTGTGCAGGAACCATAAGCACTGGATATGCAGGCACCATAGACACCAGGTGTGCAGGAACCATAAGCACTGGACATGCAAGCACCATAGACACCAGGTGCAGGAACCATAGGCACTGGATATGCAGGCACCATAGACACCAGGTGTGCAGGAACCATAGGCACTGGACATGCAAGCACCATAGACACCAGGTGCAGGAACCATAGGCACTGGATATGCAGGAAAAATAGACGCCAGGTGTGCAGGAACCACAGGCACTGAATATGCAGGAAAAATAGACGCCAGGTGTGCAGGAACAGTAGGCACTGGATATGCTGACACCATAGACATCAGATGTGCAGGAACCATAGGTACTGGATATGCAGGCAAAATAGACGCCAGGTGTGCAGGAATCATAGGCACTGGACATGCAAGCACCATAAACACCAGGTCCAGGAACCATAGGCACTGGACATGCAAGCACCATAAACACCAGGTCCAGGAACCATAGGCACTGGACATGCAAGTACCATAGACACCAGGTCCAGGAACCATAGGCACTGGACATGCAGGCAGTATAGACACCAGGTACAGGAACCATAGGCACTGGACATGCAAGTACCATAGACACCAGGTCCAGGAACCATAGGCACTGGACATGCAGGCACCATAGACACCAGGTGCAGGAACCATAGGCACTGGACATGCAGGCACCATAGACACCAGGTGCAGGAACCATAGGCACTGGACATGCAAGTACCATAGACACCAGGTCCAGGAACCATAGGCACTGGACATGCAGGCAGTATAGACACCAGGTACAGGAACCATAGGCACTGGACATGCAAGTACCATAGACACCAGGTCCAGGAACCATAGGCACTGGACATGCAGGCACCATAGACACCAGGTGCAGGAACCATAGGCACTGGACATGCAAGCACCATAGACACCAGGTGCAGGAACCATAGGCACTGGACATGCAAGCACCATAGACACCAGGTGCAGGAACCATAGGCACTGGACATGCAAGTACCATTGTACACCTCAGGAGGTTCCATCCCATAGAAGAAAAATTGTTTTATTTGTAGCCCTGATGAAGGGGGGCGGCTTTGGTCCCATGAAATGCTTCGGCTACTCTTTGGATTGTCCCCCCTGACAATGACTGGGATAAAGTTGTATCTGGACCGGTTAGCGGTGCTGCGGCTTCAAGTTCCCATTTTTGTTACATTATAGTCCAAGCCAAGGAGGCCATGGAGATCCCAAACCAAGGAGGCCATGGAGATCCCAAACCAAGGAGGCCATGGAGATCCCAAGCCAAGGAGGCCATGGAGATCCCAAGCCAAGGAGGCCATGGAGATCCCAAACCAAGGAGGCCATGGAGATCCCAAGCCAAGGAGGCCATGGAGATCCCAAACCAAGGAGGCCATGGAGATCCCAAACCAAGGAGGCCATGGAGATCCCAAGCCAAGGAGGCCATGGAGATCCTGTCAAGGTCCTACCTTTTCCCTGAGGTTGTGTTACTCCATGTGCTGGCGTCCATCTTGGATTCTGCTGTGCATGGTGGGAATCCTTTTTATGCCTTCAGGTCTCTGAGGTCCACCCCCCAGAGGGGTGTGGCTGATGACATATAAGCCTGGGGCCCGCACATGCTCTTTGCACTTGTGTCTTGTGTCTTTGTGTTGCTATTACTCTGTTCTGACTCTCGTGACTCTCCTGGTATCTGATTCGGCTTGTGACTTGACTATTCTTTGTATTCTCCTTTGATCTGACCCTCTGTTGCTGAACCCGGCTGGTGACCTGTGATTCTCGTCTGCTGTCCTGTACTGTTTTGTCCTGTTGTTGTTGACCCGGCCTGTCTGACTACTCTTTTGTCTCTTCCACCAGCTACACGCCATTGGCGGCGGCCATTACCGCAGCTGAGGTGTCTCGGGGGCCGCGACCTGGTTCCTGGCTGCGTCAAGTCC